>NC_050459.1:48475141-48775141 GCF_903995425.1 Onychomys torridus
GGAAGAGATTTAATACCTTGCTGTTTCATTCTTTTAAAGGTTTTGTTTTATTTGATGAACAGATTTTCTTTAACTAAGTTTAGACTTATTTTATTGACATTTCTCTAAAACCTATTTTCTTTAATATTTTAGAAATCTTTGCCTCCTCTAGGATCATATATTTGTTCTCTTATGCTTTCCTGCAATAACCTTTGATTTTATAACAATGAACATGAACTATAACTATGTCACGCGTTGGTCCAACACATTGCCCCAAATATTACTTGGTTTCCTTTTGATTTCATTAATTCTAGACTGTCTTTATGTTTACAACTTTGCATTATGTCTCATTATTAAATACAAATTTCTTGGTAGTTGTTGTTCCCTAAGATGCCATGATATTTTCAGACTCAGACTCCTTTCTAAATATATTTTAACTGAGATAGAATTACATCATTGGATCTTGTGTACCTATTTATTTGTGCCTCCTTCACCTCAGCAATATTTTTCAGTAATCACTGAGAAAAATTGTCATATATTCTATATTTTTCAAGATCTCTTAGTATCCTGATGCCATTTCATTATATTATTTATCTGTCACATTTTCTGTGTACATTTTTCTGCTTGTAAATAAAATCTGGAATTCTTTCCTTATATATAGCAGTTTTATAAAATGAATTAATTTTTTAAACTTTCTTTTTACTTATTTGCTGTGTCTTTCACATCATGTATCTCAATCCCATTCTTTTCTCTGTTCTTCCACATCTACCCTCTTCCCTTGCAAACCACCCCCCCAAAAAATAGTAAAATTTAAGATTTCTCAAAAAGAGAAAGAAAAGAAAAAACAGGGAAATATCGTGGAAGCTGTAGTGTGACACAATGAGCCACAGAGTAAACCCTTTTTCCATATATCTTTATTTGCAAGTGTTCATTGCAGAGTCATTGGTCTGGTTTGAGGCCTCTGATTTCTGCTTCACTATCAATGCTGGGCCCTCACTAGAGCTCCTCTTAGATATCCTGTTTTTGCCCCATGTCGTGGAGATCCCACAGCTTTGGATCTACAGGACCAGCCCATTCATTGCTCACACAGATCATAGGTAGGGTGGATGTTGGGGTGGGCCAACTTATATCCTTGGTTCTAGGTCTGGGTAGTCACAGGGTTGGTCAGCCTGCCAGCTCTCTCTAGTCCTCACCATCAGAGTGAGCTTGCTAGAATTGTCAGAGCTAGTTCATCCCTTGCAGTGATGAGCCAGGGATGGGTCCAATTCTCCTGCTTTCATGCCCTTAGAGTTGGTTCTCCAACACCTGGACAATCAGGGCCAGTTCTATTGCATGCCCAAGTGAGGTGCAGGGGCCACTCTCCCAAGGGCTACAGCTGGTGAGAGGCAGGAACAGCTCTCCCAACTCTTATAACCTCAGGGCAATATCTCCCACCCACCACAGGCATCGATAGGAGAAGGGCATCTCTCTCCTGTCAGATGGAGATGAAGAGCAGAGCCAGGTATATCCCAGGCTCACATTCTCCTGTGGTTCACCAGCACCCCTGTCAATAGTGTCAGCACTGCTGCTCTCCAGGCAAACTGCAGGGCCCATTTTCCAGAATGCAGCAACTGATATGAGGGAGCATCAGCTCTCTTCTCCACCACAGTTGGCAGGGGGTGAGGGCATCTTTCTCTCACTCCCACTATCATGCCACTGACAAGGGAGGCAATGTAGCAATAATTGTTAGATGTTATTAATAAAAAAAAAAAAAAAACCTAAAGCCAGGTATTGGGGTATATGCTGAAAGGTCAGAGAAACAGAACAAGCCACAGCCAACCTCACCTCACTAGTTCCTCAGCTGATCCTGTTTCCTCAGACTGGAAGCCTCTGAGTCTTCATCCAAATGGATCTCACCTGAACTGCTGCTAAAAGCCTAAAAGTTTAACCAGGCTAAAAAAAAAAACCTTCTAGTTTCTGGTCCTCACACCTTATATACCTTTCTGCTTCCTGCCATCACTTCCTGGGATTAAAGGCATGTGTCACCATGCCTGGCTGTTTCCAGTGTGGCTTTGAATGGATCTCTACCTTTGGAAGGCTAGGATTAAAGGTATGTGTGTGCCACCATTCTCTGACCTCTGTATCTAGTGTCTGTTCTGTTCTCTGACCCCAGATAAGTTAATTAGGGTGCACAATATTTTGGGGAACACAATACCACCACAAGGCAATACCAGCTATGCTCCTCTCACATGCTTGTAGCTAGCTCACCTGAATCCCTGTCTACAGGGTTAAATCTACTGTGCTGCCCAGGTGAGGCACAGAGCCCATTCTCCTGAGTGCTGCAGCTGGTGAGGGGTTGGGTCAGGTCCCACACTGGCTGCAGGTGGAGAGGGGTAAGGGGAGGATAGCATCTTTCCCCCATCCATGCTATCACATGGCATAGGAGAGGTCCATGACCTGTTCTTCCACTCTCACGCCCTCAACTCCCCCATGCCCCTGCAAACAGGACAAGCTCTATTGTCCCACTCTTCACTTCTTTTTCTTCTTCAGATCTGCCTCTCTTCACAGGACATGAATCATTCTCATTCTCTCTCTCTCTCTCTCTCTCTCTCTCTCTCTCTCTCTCTCTCTCATATTATACATTTGCTCACCACAGTAGTGCCATCTGCTTGGTGTCTGTGGGCCTGGCCATGTTTTCTTTTAAGGGGATGGGGGAACCGCCCCATGCTTGTGTGGGGGGGGTCTTCTTGTCCTGCTCAGTCCATTTTGATTCCTCATAATAAAGATCGTAATAGTGCCCAACTGCGCAGCCAGCTCCTGGTTGGTGTGGAGATGTTGCTGGAGTCTTCCCATGGGTCAGGACTAGAAAGCCTGGGCTGTGTCTTTGGTTGAGTTCTGCCTGCCCCAGCTGCATGGTGTGAGGGAGAGCTGTTGCTGGAGTCCTCTTGCCATAAAATGAATTCTTAATTCTAATAAGTTACATATTTCTAGATACAATGCCTCATGTGACTAAAAATGGTTTTATTTTAGCTATAGTTAATTTATTTATTCATTGGCAATTATCCTGGCTAGCATATATAGTAGTATGTTTAATAGAGGTCATTGAGAAGGTTTTATTCCCCTTTCTGCACCAATTTCTTAAATGTCTCGTCAGCTTTTTAAAAAAGTTTCAAGTAATTCACCAGTAGATAAGATATTTACAAATAGGTTTTTTTTTTGTTATAATTTTGTCTGGTAAAACCTTATTATGTAAGTAAAACCCTCTTCTTTTCCTTGGAGGCTGAATCTTCTTGATTAGGTGTTTGCAGCACTGGAAATGTTTTGCAGCTATTCATTGTGACTTTCTTAAATATTGTTCTATTGCAAATACCAAAATCACAAAGCATTCAATCATGATACTGAATTATTTTTCAATTAAAGCTACTTAACTTTGCTTTACTAACATTTATGTATATACTCGTGGGTGCTGAGTGCCTTCACTTTTTCTCAGTGTTAAATGGCCATGTCAAATTTGGAATTAAATCAGCTCCAGACTTGGGGTTAAAGAGATGACACAGAAATGAAAAAGTGTGCTCTGGCAGGGGACCCAAGCTGGGTTTCCAACTACCCATGTCTAGTGACTCCAACTCCGTAAGAGCTGACACCCTCTTCTGGGCCAACAGGCAGTCATTTGCTGTGAATATCACCATTCTTAACTGGGATTTCTATTGCTGTGAAGAGACACCATGACCACAGCAACTCTTATAAAGGAAAATATAACATTGGGGCTGGCTTACAGTTAAGTGGTTTAGTCCATTGTCATCATGGTGGGAAGTGTGATGGCATCCAGGAAAATGGGGCTGGAGAACTAGTTGATAGTTCTACATCCAGATCAACAGGCAGCAGGAAGAGAGAGACACTGGGCCTGGCTTGAACATTTGAATCCCCATAGCCCACATCCAGTGACACACTTCCTCCAACAAGACCACACCTACTCCAACAAGAGCACACTTAATAGTGACAGTCCCTACAAGCCTATAGGGGCAATTTTCATTCAAACTATGATACCACCCTTTCATGAACTCTTTATTTATTTATAATTATTCTGTATTTGATATTAACAACCTGCAGGGTCCATCTTGTAGCTTTAATCAATACATTTTGGGGGCTTTTACATCAAACAGTGATGATGCATTAATATTACAGACTTGTTCTGATGTGAATTTTTCATTAATATTAACCCTGAAAAAAAACAATGGATTTCTCCACTGTTACGTGCTCAACAAACACTTTTTCACTACAAATATCTGTATTTTAATATGTCCTAACTTGTCTCTACAAATATGTTTAACAGTCAATTCTTTTGTTTTCAATTCATTGTGATCTTTGCTTGTTATATGATCAACATACCATTAACAGACACATGGTCAGTGACAGGCTGATCTGTTCACTCTTGGAATACATAATTGAGACCTTCATTTTTTCTTTCATATGATTTTTCTATTTATCATTATGTTCTGTCTACCACTTTTGACATAAGACTTCAACAATGTATCCTTTTAACAATGTGGCCTTTCAACACTCTAAATGACTTGAAAAATAAAAGGAGTGTCCTTTGCATATATATTATGGCCTCCAGTTTAATGATTTTTTATGGAATTCCTGAGTGTGGGAATGAGTGAGTTTCTGACTTTATATCTGTTTTATGTGCCTTTTCTGTTTGTCTTGTCCTATTGTTATGTATTAGTTTTTGTTTTATATTTTATCATTATCCTGTACTAGTCTGTTTATTTTTGTAAGAGAGACAGAAAGGGAGTGGCTATGTTGGGAGACAAGATAGGGCGAACTGGGAGCAGTGGAAGTAAGGGAACCAGAGTCAGGATATACTATATGAGAAAAAATGAGCTATTTTCGATAAAAAGAAAAAAATAAAGGTTGATGCCCAAACTCTTTGCAAGAGCACCAAACAAAACTAAAAAGAATGAGAAGAACTTTTACAGCTTAGTTGTGCATGATCCAAGGACCTAAAATGCTGACCACTTATATCTAAAAATTAACCTAAGGCAATGGATCAGAGTGTGTTGTTTCATACTGTTGAAGATGATCTGGATATGCAGCTGAGGATGCAAAAAGGAAGGTGTGGTGATATATTGTGTACCCTGATAAACTTGTCTGAGGATCAGAGGACAGAGCCAGTCACTAGATTAGACATAGAGGTCAGGCGGTGGTGGCACACATCCTTAATCCTATCAGTCAAGAGGCAGAGATATGTCTGGATCTCTGTGGGTTCAAGATCACAGTGGAAACAGAGCCAGTCAGTGGTAGCACACAACTTTAATCCCAGTACTGGGAAGCACACATACCTTTAATCCCAGGAATTGATGTCTGGGCAGAGAAAAGTATATAAGGTGTGAGGAGACAGGAACTCACTCTCTTTAGACAGCATTTTGTAGAGGTAAGAACTAGTGGCTGGCTATTCTGTTTCTCTGATTTTTCAGTTTTCACCCCAATATCTGGCTCTGTGTTTTTTATTAAAAGACCTTTTACGATTTGTGTTACAGGAAGGCGATTCTTCTGAGTTACTACAGACAAATGTGATCTTCAGTAAAAGTGAGAAAAGGCTAAGTTAATGTCTATTAAACTTGGCTGATACTCTGGACTGTTATATGTCCCACCCTTCTGAACCAGGGAGATGTCCCTGCAGTCTTTAGGGTTGAAACCCCACTCTGTCCAGACCTGTGTTTCTTTAACTGTTGAGCTTGAATGTCTGCCGCTGCTAATTCCTAGCTGTGTTCACACCTGGCCCTGCAGGGGTCTCCTGCTGTTAATCATACTAGTTTATCTTTTTTCTTATGTTTGCATGACAAGCTTGTAGTTTTACCATGGCAGAGAATGAACTCTATCACCACTATCAAGATGTATCTGCATGTGTTCCTGGTTGCTTCCTATTTCGCACCTTGTCTATGGGTGGTCTGGAGTGGTTTACTAGGTGAAACCCTCTGTTTCAAAGTCATCCTTAA
Organism: Onychomys torridus; assembly: GCF_903995425.1. NCBI lineage: Eukaryota > Metazoa > Chordata > Mammalia > Rodentia > Cricetidae > Onychomys > Onychomys torridus. Next base: position 48,481,099 of record NC_050459.1, read on the forward strand.
AATTGAATCTGCCACAATTAGCAATATGAAAAAGCAAGGATATATGAAAAGGCAAAAGCGCCTTACACATGTTCCTTGGAAGCTTTGTGGAACTTAGGGTGAAGGGCAGCCAGTGGGCCAGCACTGATATAGTTGCCTGTCCATCTTCTGTTTTAAACTCCTGTCATCTTTGGTGCTCTAGACTTGTCCCTATTGTAATGAACATAATAAAATATATCTTTTAGACATGCAGAAATACCTTAGTTAGGAATACCAGTATACTCAAGACTGCACCTGATAACAAAAACCCAGTTACATCACATGCTCAATATAACTAGACCTGCATGAACCTGTATAAGTGAAGAACTCCAACACACCTGCTTGACAATATATAAGCAGAGACAAAGAACAATACATCACTCTCCGTCTCTTCAGAATTGCTGGAGACATCCAAGAGATGCTGCCTTGATCTCCCTACAGCTGGAGAGTCTCCCATGGGATCCTGACCTCAAATTGGAGCCTACCATTAGAAACTGGACCTCATCTTTAGCTAAAATAAGTTGCACAGGTGAGCAGCCTTGAGATGACAGCTTAGAACCATAGTTAGGATGTTATTTCTTGTATGCTATCTCTCGGAGTAATAAAACTATTCTTTCAATTCCAGCCTGTGTTCTCCCTGCACCATGTGAGCAACTTACAGTTTTCACCTTCTACTCTTTCTCCTTATTGTCTACAGGGGACAGCCTCCTCAACCACCAGGAAGCCTCTGCTATCCACATGCTTCTGTACCCTAGTTCTGGGGTTACAGACACTGTGGTGCCGTGACCAGCTTTTAGGTAGATTCTGATGATTGAGCCCAGATCCTCATGATTGTGCACCAATTACTTAACTCACTGAGCCACCTTCCCAGGCCACTTCTTTTGATCACTATTATCTACTTCAGTTTCTAAAAGTCTTTGGAGCATTTTCATCAATGTATTTACACAATGGAGTGAAACAATAAACAAACATACCAAACTAGAATCAATCAAACAAAAAATATGTAAAGCAGGTAAGTTGGCTTTCTGGGAAATATCTTGAATCTTGAATAGCCATTGTTATCTCTAGCTTGCATAGAGATCACCTCACTACCCTTTGTTGGTGTGCTTGCCAAGGGCATTTGTCTTCCCATAGAGAATGTATATTATAGTGTGAGAGACCCAGAATAAGCACTTTTCTTGGTGATGCTGAATAAAATGTGAATTGTATACCTGGGTCTTGAATGAAACCCATCACAGGAAGTTTGGTGTTGAAATTTTGCATCAGTGTTCAAAAGTTTCAAATTTTGTTGCATTTCAGCTTTTGAATTTCAGATTAAGGATGTTTAACCTATATGAATTTTGACATGTGCAGCTCATTTTAAAATTATGTTTCTCATATATTTTTGTGTTTTTCATGCACACTTGTGTGTTTGTATTTCTTGATGACTTCAAGTTCTTAAGAAGCAACAATTCTTTCTTAGAACATTATCCTAAGGGGAATGAATTTTCTTTCAAAGAAAGTTTTTCCCCTGCAAAGGAAATCTACTTGTATAAACAAGGGAATTTTTGGTCAGCACTTAAATTCACTATGAATTGCCATAAATCGCCATGTTTTCTCCATCTCTAGATCATTTCTCAGGTAGCTTTCATTCCTTATACACTATATTTTTCCATTAGCCAAAATTTGTTTGGCCATATGGAAACTTCTTTAGATCTTTCTAGAAGTTACATATTAAAGAATAATAGAAGGTCTGAGTGATATCACATTCTTTTTACCAAGTTTTCAACAATGATTGATGACTTAAGATACATACCTTACAGGATTCCGCCTGAGATTTGAAGTTGACTGTAGTATGGGGGACCATCCCTCACCCCCACATTTCCCCAGAGTACTTTTGAGTAGGAGCAGCAGGAAATATTACTTAGAAGGATAGAGGGGAGAGAAACAGATAGAAAATACAGGGTATCCTCAAGAGGGTGTGGATCCTAACCCATAGGGCCTAGACTCTCTCTGCTCAAGGGTATTTAGAAGAATGCCAAGGAGTGGAGCAAAAGACCTTCCCTGCAGCACAGCCTAGTGTGGACCATCTCAGACACCTGTACTCAGGTCCATGGTCAAATCATCCTCTTTATGCAGACCTGCTGGGTAAAGCCATTAGGAAAAATGGGCTCCAACACTCTAGGTCCTCAACTGGGAAAAGGCAGACAGTAAGTGAGCCCTGATGCACAAAACTTCAAATATCATCAGTATGATCATATCAATGGCAAATTCTGTCAAAGAATGTAAATCTTACAAAAGGTAAGTAGTTCATGCATTTCATGTATACTTCCCTCCTAAATCCAAGAGGATTATAGATGTTTTTCCCTTAGAAGCTTCACCCTGTATTTTCAGCCTCCAACATAAATTTTCAACTTTGCAAATGTGACATGAGGATTATTGATTTTCAAGTCTGATGCCAAAGCATTTTAAATTTATCAACCTTGTTGTTCTTTAGAACTCAGTAGGGTAGCTCTGAGCTGGAAAGTTGATTTCCAGCTAATATTCAAAGCCATCAAGTGTTCCAAGAGAAAATAAATATTAAAAATTCAGAACTTATTTTATTCTTTGTCATTTAAAGTTATTTCTAGACATTTCATATCACAATGATACCTTTAAAAAAATGACAATGTGCCCTCCAAGAACAGTTAACAACATCCCAATATGAGGCATGAGAAAATCTTTTTTGATTTATTGGTCATAGTTGTCCAGAAAGTCCTATAACAATACAGGCTATTGATGTTGTCCTTGATTGTACCCTAGTGGTGAAGATAAGTTATTAGTGCATAAGATGCCATGATTTTCAGACAGAAGGCACAAAGATTCTGAGCTGGAACTGTCCTGAATGTCTCCTTCTTGAGAATTAGCTTTCATGGTACCAAAACTTATACAAACTTCCAAAGAAGGGAAGTGGCCAACAGTCCTACAGAACTATGACTTCTATGTACCACAACAATGACCACCATGGCAGGATAACATTAAAGGTGCAGCAGTGGCATGCATATCTACACAGTAACCAACAGCTTTCTAATTGGACATAAGACCTGCACAATAAGAGGTAAATCATGCCTGGTATTGGAAACCTAGCCAACTAATCAGGGATAGTGTAGTAATGAATCTTGGGGGTGAACATATTACTGCCACATTACTAAACCAGCAATTCCTAGATATATTCTAAACATTTTCATAACCAAAGCTAAATGTAGTTCTCACCCCTTGTCAAGGAAAATTCTCAATGCCACAGATGAAAACCATTATAGAAAACTATACCCAATCAAAATGCAGAGTTTTAGATCCAAGTCCTAACAGATGCATATACTTACAGTACAACTCCCACACCTAAGACTCAAGGGTCATTGTGGAAGAATGCACAGAAAGATGGCAAGAGCCAGAACAACAGGAGTTTTGGGGGAGATTTTGTTTCCTAGGAATTTCAAAAGCTAATACAATAAATTCTCACCAATGGTTGTCTAAACATGAGCTAAATAAGAACAACAATACATACTAACATGGTTAGGGGAGGGGAAACCCCTAGGCACTCAACCCTACATGAAGAACTACAGACAACTAAGAAATGCTGAGAGCAGGAGAAAAAAGTCTTCCTCAGAGAAGAGCACACCAATTGATTATCTAATACAAAGTAGTCATCCACGAATAGAAGTAACATCATACAGACTGAGTAGGTGGTACTTAATGTGGAATAATCCTTCCATACACTGTGAATATGTGTTACTCTCATTGGTGAATAAAAAAGCTGACAGACTGGTAGCTAGGCAGGAAGTTAGGCAGGACACCCAGACCAAGAATGATAGGGAAAAAAAGGGCAGAGTCAGGAGAGATGCCAGCCAGCAGCTGAGAAAGCAGGATGTGTAGAAATGAGGTAACAAGCCACAAGTCAAGTGGCAATACATAGATTAATAGAAATGGGTTAATTTAAATTAAGAGCTAGCTAGTAACAAGCCTGAGCTATTAGCCAATCATTTGTAATTAGTATAAGTTTCTGTGTATTTATTTGGGACCTGGCAGTTAGGATAGGAAAACTCCACTTAAATATAGTACTTCAACATGGGGCTGGAATTTCCACACAAGACCCAACAAAGTTTACAAATGATTCCAAACACACAGAAACAGAGCCAAGAGTGACTTCCTAGTCTTGTTTCTCTCATGCCTGCTAAGGTACAAGGATGCATCTTCTGCAACTGCTAGCACTCCATGAGCTAAACTGCATGGCAGATTCCCACAGTCTCACAAGGGCTGCAGTACAGAGAGGCATCTCCTAGCTGCATGCTTTGTGATGGGTTTAGAGTTTTTGCTCATGCAGACAGAAAAGGTTTCAGATGCACAGTAAGGAAAAATTCAGACAAAAAGAGCCTCTAAACATTTTACAGTGTGTTTAAAAATGTACATAAGCTTGGGAGAGAGAAAAGAAAGAGCATATACAGTCATAGATTAAAAATATAGTTTTAAAATAATAAAATAAAATCCTTAAAAGGGTAGTAAAGTAATATAAAAGGAAAAAAGCCACATAAGGATGAAACATATACAGAGTTTGGATACTGTATATTATTATGTTTTCTTTGAATGTTTTGACTGCTGAGGAAGGAGCAATAGCTCCTAAGAGACATTTGATTGTGAATGCTGCTGGATTAAGCCAATCCATATATTTAAAAATGTCTTGACTTAAAAATGGAAGTTGAAAGATATGTTACTTTGGGAAAGAGGTTCTGCTTTTTATTTCCACAGAAAATAAAAGACTGCGGATTCATTCAAAGTTAAAGAAAATCAGGTTTGATGTATGTTTTACTTGCTCAAACACATAACAAGAAATCATCTTTGGCTGACTTGTGTGCAATACACAATTTATACTTGATTTAATGTAGCCATGTGTGTTACTTTTAAAACTTTATGTATTTTCAGAGCAAGGGGACAAGACACCAATAAAAACAGATGGCCCATGTGACCCAGCATCTAGAACAGCTTTCAGGCTGCTGACTAAGGTGAATCAGGCTCACAGAGTACTACAGTCAAGACTTAACAAGTATCCTAAATTTTCTCAGGGTCCAAAGATTGCCAGTACCTCCAAACAAGTAGTCTAGTGAACTACACCCACATTGCCAAAAGATGAGTTATGGATGTTTGTCTTTGTTTAGGGAGGTTGGTTACAAATTATTATTGGTCATGGGAAAAAAACACAAAGGAGTTAGATTCAAAGGTCTATTTCTGAAGGAAAAAAAAGGAGGGTAGGATATAGAAATGATAAGATAAAAGTACCCTTTTGGTACTTTTAAATCTACTTTAATCCAAAACACAATTGTTAATTTTAAATATTTTTACATTGGTGTGGATTTTGGCTTATTGATACAAATTTAAAGTTAATTTTGTTATACTATATTTTTACTCTTGTTTGGAGTATTGTGCTTATGCAACTCATTTAAAAATGTAATGTATAATTAAGAAATAGATCTATAATAGTCAAACTTATAGTCATGTTAGGTATGCTTTCAAGGTCATACACACATATATTTAAATAGATGGTATTCAAACAATTCAAAGACCCACAGAATAAGGCATTTAATATGTTTAATAACCTATGGCTTTTCATGACAGTGAGACACATCTGCTCCTGGAAACACCAATCTACTTCAGAGAAGATAATGGGCATCAGAGAATTTGCTTTCTTTATGGCAAATGCTAGCCTTGTGGACAAAGAAACTGTCCTTGCCTCAATTGCTCGCAGTTACTGTTCAAACTAGACCAGCAATACAAAAGTCAATCACCAAACTTTGCCAAGACAAAGTAGGGTAGTCCTTTAGAATTCCATGCTTCACAGGAAAGTATGCTTGGCCTGTATACCAGAGTTGAATGCCCCAGTGTTACAGAACAACTTTGGGTAACTGTCTAGGCAGCAAGATATCCCTGTTGTTAAGTAACTTTCCACTCTTCGGGGTAATTGGCACAGTTGAAGACTAGACAGTTTTAGTTATAGTTTTTCTTAATTATGATAAAAGATAAATTAGATGTGAAACTTTAGACTCACCAAGATAGCATAGATAATTGAGTGTTTTCTCTAACTTTGTCAAATACAAATGGACTGGATATTGTAATTGTAATTCTTAATAACCGTTTTTGTTCTGTATAATCTTACTATGATAAAGTTAAAGCCTCTTTTTTTAAATGAAACACAAATGGGGAAATGCTATAGCATAATCCATCTGTACACTGTTAATATGTATTACTCTCTTTGGTTAATAAAAAGCTGAGAGGCTGGAAGCTAGGCAGGAAGTTAGGTGAGAAAACCCAACTGAGGATGATGGGGAAAAGGAGGGTGAAGTCAGGAGAGATGCCAGCCATCCACCAAGGATGTGTAGAAATGAGGTAACAAGCCACAAGCTACATGGTATCACATAGATTAATAGAAATGGGTTAATTTCAGTATGAGAGTTAGATAGTAACAAGCCTGAGCTGTCAGCCAAGCATTTGTAATTAATATGTTTTGTATGTTTTTTTGGGACCAAGTAGTCAGGACATGAAAACTTCACCTACAGGTACTTATGTATTTAGAAGTGTGTGTGTGTGTATGTGTGTGTGTGTGTGTGTGTGTGTGTGTGTGTGTGTGTGTGTACAAGTAACATTAAAAGAAGCCATAAATTTGACATAGAATAAGGAAGGGTATATGGCAGAGTATGAAGGGAAGAAAATGAAGGATGAAATAATGTATTTAAATAACTTTAAAAAATAAAAGTAATATTTAAAAACATTTTAAAATTTTATTCAGCATTTAACTGCTTTCACAGACTTAACTGTAGTTTTTCTTAAAATGTTAAACATTTTGAACCAAAGGAACTCTGAAGTTCAGCAGGCACTATAATCCCCATCAAACCTTATTTTGAAGTGAACTGCCTACAAATTTAGGTATTCTCCAAAGCTAGCAAATGGCAATGAAGAGGGAAAATAAAAGAACTAGAAACTAAAGCAAAATGATTTATGGTGCATCTTCAATCTTCCTGTTTCAATCAAGCCAAGATTATTATTTTTTAATAGGGTTTAGAAAATAGTGGCAGAGAGAGGGGAAGAGGGAGACAGAGATCATAGCAATGATTTGGAAGAAACATAATTAAGCGTAAAGAACTAGATACAACATTACTGAAAAACAGAACAAATTAAAAGAGATTTGTGCTCTTAACTAATTATGAGTACCAATTGCAGAAAAATGATTTCATTTAAAGTCAAGGAACAAAAAGTCAAGGTTACTTCACCTTTCAAAACTGTGTAGTTGTCTCCATGTTCTTAGACTCAGAACTCTAGGATTATTGCTTAAATACTTGTGGAAATGCTCAAACTTCTGGCCTTCACGTCATTGGGAGTAACACCTCAGACAATTATTCTGGAATCTCTAAAACTCAAAAATAACATTGCTCTGCAGTGAATTTATAAAAACAATCAAACAAACAAAAGAATCAGAGAGTTGAAAGAATGTATCACTGTCAAAGTAAAAATATGTTATTCAAGAAACTCTAAGATAGCAGGAAGAGTATATCTTCCATATTTTTACTTATTCCCATATCTCATAGCCCTTTTACCCAATAGGAAAGAGCTTGCTATAACAGAAATGGTGCTGCTACCAATCAAAGTGTATAAAACGGGATTATAGGGCTGATAGACAACCTGAAAAATACCTACACCACCCATATATTATTCCCCCTGGAAATGTAAAGAACACAGTTACAGAAATCAAGTTACTTAAAATAGTGAAGAATAAAGGGAGCCATATTAGTGATTAATATTTATTTGATACTTTTTACAGAAGAAGTTCTTGAAGGTGGTACTGATGGCACATTTGAGGATACTGATGGCACTTTTGATGGAGGCAGACTCCGGGAACCTGCTAAACTGGGTGGTTTGCTTAGATCTTGTTTTGTTTTTTCAGGTGGTTTGCTTAAATCTTGTTTTGTTTTTTCAGGTGCTTTGCTTAAATCTGTTTTTGCTTTTTCAGATGTAGGCTTGTCCTGCTCCTTTGGTATACTTTCTTTCCACGGATAAAGCAGCCAGCAAAGACATAACAGTAAAATAAACAAAACAATGAACAGTGCTAGACACAGGTAACAAAACTTTTTCTTCTTCTTTATCTTGGGAGGCGGGCCACTGTCTACACTACCTCCATAGCCTCTTGTCACGCAGTTAGGAGGATCCCACAAATAGTTACAGTGGCAGTGGTGTTTATTGTTGCAAATGCCCCTCTTGTGACAGAATGTAGGTGAACAATTGCTGTCCAGCACCGATATATGGATGCAACGCCTACCGATGCAGATGTGATCTTGACCACACTCTGTACCATCTTTCACATCACCAGTGTCATCGAGCCGTGTCCCACTGTGGTAATCAGTACCCCAGCAAGACATGCCTTTGACAACAGTGAAGTGCACAGTGTTGTGACTTTTCATACGGGGAATTACTGACACATTATCACACTGAAGTCTCCCACAAAGGGCATCATTGTCTTCACATTTTTTGTACCCGTGTCCCTGAAGACCACAGTGGCCAAAACGATCCCCTTTAGAGTGTACTTCTTTGTAGCAATTTGTATTTGCAGCCTTTGCTTGCTGGCCAAAAATCTTCCTACAGTGTTCATTACGGTCATTACATTGCTTTTCATAGCAATAGGCTGAGACATTACAGGGAATTCCATCTTCCACATATACATCATCTGGACACTTATGGGATGTTCCATTGCACCACTCTGGGAGATCACACATATTAGCCTCTTTTCTACACACCACCCCTGATGGTAAAAATTGGCAGTTTTTACAACAAAGTCCATAGGCACAGGAAGACCCCAAACTCAGAGTGCAATTTGCCATACAGCAGAGATCTTTTGCACAATGCCGTAAAGATCCACAGTCACACTGTTCTTCATCTTCAACAATACCATTTCCACAGTGCTTCATATTGAAAATATCCTTTGTGTACATGCTTTCCATCAAACAGTGTGTTTCCTCTATAGCATAACGCCAAAAAGAATTGTAACTACAGTTGCTAAATTTGGGTATTGGTGGATTATCAATGTGCATTATGCATTTTCTGTATCTACACTTACATTCTTCGTCATCATGTTTCATGCCCAAATTATGACCTAAGTGATGAGCCACTCCAAGGGCACGAAGGTTTAAAGTTCTGTTTATGAAAGTAACAATTGCACAACTACGATATGGGTCACACACACCTCTTGTTGCGCCTAAACCACTTAATCCTCTCAAGTGCTTGTATATGAAAAGATGTGTGGTATCATGTTTTAATCGAAGGTTTGCGACTTTCCAATGGCAATACAGAGTAAGAGATTTTCTTACGTCATCTATTACAATTAGACTTCTCTTATTCCAGACCTCCAAACCAACCAACAATATATCAATCCCAATTACATTATAAATGTTATCCACCATACTTATCACAGCATATAGGTCTGACATCATTATTGTGTCATTACTTTTATAGTGTTCATACAAAGTCGTATCCACCACGACTACTAATTCAATCATTCTAGTATGGGTCCACCAGCCTTCAAAACCACTTTGCTTTAGAGTAGAATTTCCAGTTTTTTGTAATTCTACTTGGCATGTTATATTATCTTGCAGGAGGCTGGAACTCCTTGATTCTGTTTTATTAGTATCCATTTTATAAACCAGATGTTCAAATTTGGTAGAAGACTTCTTAGGCATGATTTCATAAATCGTGTTATTTATCTCTAATAGTCCTTGAAAGCCCCCAAAACAAGTGTTGAGGGAAACTAAGGCTTCCGGGTCACCTTCTACATAACCATGATAGTAGCAGTCATCCTGTACAAAAGGGTGATCTTCAAGCAGAGAACCCTGGTCAGAGTAGGTGAACACTGGGAGGTTCCGGATTAAAAAAAATTTCTTGATCTTCATGTGGATAATATGTCTCTGTCCTCCAAGTTTCAAGCTGTAGGAGATCCAACCTGGAGGTTTCATGCCTCTGGATTTCCCCGTTACTTTCAATGGAATCACTACTTCTGTGGGACTGTGGTAGCGCTGATGTCCAGCCTGTGTGAGTCCAGGAAAAGACAGAAAAATCCCAAACAACTGTGTCAGGAACAAGATCCGTGTGCGTAATAGTGATTCAATCACAGTCATTATAAATGTGTGCCTAAAACCGTTGTTCAAAGAAGAATTAAGGCCTGGAAGTCACTGCTTCTGTGACTCCTTCTAAGCTGGCCAGTGTGCGGTGTTAAGAGTTAGACATCTGTCCTCTGGAAAGGTCAAATCATTAGGTTTGTATCCCTGTAAGTAAAATAAAATAAAAACCAATATGGATAACAGTGCTTATAAAAACATGGTTGGAAGAAAGAGAGAAGAGCAAGGATTAAAACTATTTTGTGGTGTGGTCAGGGAGGGACAAGACATTGTTTGAGTGGCACATGAGAAGAATCACCATCAAAATGAATTACTTTTACCTTTACGTAAGTATATAAACATTTTGTTTTCAGATAATCCCAACTATATTTTGTCTAATTGGAGTATTAGTGGCTTTTATTTTCGACTTTAGATGATAAATTACTTGACAAGCCTACATAAAAGATATTTTAAAAACTGTTCTCATGTCATTTTTAAATATATTTAATACTAGCTATCAAAATCCTCCATATGACACACTATTAATTTTTTTCATTTTCTTCTGTAACTTCCTCTTCTCTTCAGAACTGAAGACAGTGGAAAACATCACTTGTTTTACTTATACACACACACACACACACACACAATGTTTAAAATAAACAAACAGAATGTCTATCTGAAACTGAGTGCTGAACAAGGCTCAGCATAAAGCCTCCAAAAAAATTATAAACAAAAGCAAAAAGAAGTTGAAGAAATCATGTCCATATCACATGATGGGGAATCCACAATTTCAACAAAGACTTGGTAGGTATTTTAGCACCTTGTCTGGAACTGGGACACATAAGAATTTCTTTTTTCATAGTGGCAATTGCAGAGATTTGACAACCACAACTAGCTTAATATAAACTCCTCCTATGGATAAATAAAAATAGAGCTTCACAAGATTATGTATGTGATGGTTCATAAACAATACGCCAATTTAAAGTACAAATGAATTTGCCAGGCAACAATTTCATTGGGTTTCTTTTCTCTCTATTTTTTTTTTTACCAATTAATTATTATTTTCTAGGGTAACAAAATAGCATTAATATCTAAGTAAAGGCATGATTGTCAGAGACATGCCTGACACAAAAAGTCATTTGGAATATGTTACAAAAGGAAAAATGCTATCACTCCATGAATCCGCTGGAGAATCTTAGCCTGTCCAAAATGAGATAGCTAGTTTTTGTGCTTAAAATAAATATGAGGAACATAGAATCATCTATGAATTATCCCCACTAAAAGAATAAAGTCATCAAAATTCAAGAGTTAATTTCTATTTATATTGAAAAAGAGGAAATAGAGGAAAAATTAAATATTCTTCAAGAATAAAATGGATACATCAAGATATGGTACTTTTTCCTAGACACCTAACTTGTTTCTTTTTAATAGGTCAATGACACTAACAGAGACACCAAAGAGGCAGAGGCACAGATCTAGAGTGCAAGAATATAGACAGGGTAAATTAATACAGCTGTAGACTTTTATGGCTCCCAACGAACAGAAGCAAATGGTGTAATGCTGGCATCAGAGATAAATTCAATGAAAATATGCTTAATAAGTTTGTTTAAATAAGAACAGCTTTGGAATTTTATAAAGCACCCATGTATTAGAGATGCAGTGGATCAATGCATATGTGAAAATTGCAAGACCTGGCTAGGCTACTTGAAAATTATTTCCTCTGTTTTGTAGCTTCTAGAACAGGCTTGGTTCTTACTGTTCTATGTCTCACATCAGCTACATCCTCAAAGATCTAAATACACTGCTCTCTGGCCTTTAGAAGTCAAGATCCTTTCACTTTATGTGTCTCTGTTTCTGTCACATCTACAGAGAGAGGGAGAGAGGAGGGAGGAAGGGAGGGAGTGGAAGAGAGGGAGGGAGAGAAAGGGAAAGAGAGGAAGAGAGAGAAAGAGGTAGCCCTGATGGATAATTTCTGAATTTTCTTTGAAGTCATTCTTTTCTTCTAAGATGTACAGGCTGAGAATTTTCCAAATACTTAAGCTCTTATTGTTGTTTACCTTAATAATCCCTCCTTACTAAACTTATCAGTTTTTCTATTTAATATAAGCAGTCTATAGGAACCAGACTGTTCCTTTGAAACATCATTTGCAGATATCATCAGACACTTATCCAGTCACACCACAGGACACTAGATACATTGAAACACAAGATTTCAGCAAGATATTTTTTATCACTTCATAACAAGAATTGTCTTTCTATTAGTTTCTAATCTACTGCTACTAACATGCCTTTAAAGGCCCATATACCTCTATCAACAACTCTGTTCATGATTGCATTTATTCCCCCAGAAAAAAAATGAAGATTTTTGTCTAAGCCCCCCCCCACTTTGTCTTTCTGACATCACCAAATTTTAATTGTTAACAGTCAAATTTCTAGCTCAGAACTCTACTAGCTTCCAACTACCACTCAATTTCAAATCAATTCCCATACTTGGTTATGAAACGGCACTGTTTCTCAGTACTGAAATCTCATGGACAACATGGGAATCTCTGACAAAATGCCATTGACTAGGTTACTTAAGCTGCAAAACTTTATTTTGCTATAGAAACAGGAGAATTGAAGGTAAAGGTGCCAGTGTGGTTGGGCTCTGGTGACAGTACTCCTCCTGTCTGGGAGAAGCCACCTTGACCGAGCTGGGAAGGACTGAAATAAGAGGAGAAAGAGACAGGAACTAGAAGAGAAAATATGGAGGATAAAGAATCAAAACAAGTTCCCTAGTATAGTTTTTCCTAAGGCACAATAATCCTGAGGGGCCCCCAGCAAGATCTCCTTTTAAACCTAATTCCCTACCAAACATTCATCATATTGGGCAGTAAGGCATTGAAGGACACAGTTCTGCTCCACAGCAATAGACCTGCTATTATTGTGACTCAATATTTTCCTATGATTCTGGGAAGTTCATAGATTACAATCTAAAGAAAAGGAAATCTCAGTTGCCTGTGATAACTGATTAACAACACTTTTCTATTGTGCATACAGTCCATATTTACAATCCTCAGAACCTGAGTAAAGCATTAATAAGCAGCTTGATTCCTCTTTTTAAATCTCTCAGTGCAGGAGATGACACAGAATGTGTTTTTTAGGGCTGTTTCTGTTTTATCTACTAGACAGATATTTGAACAACCAGGCTAATTTACGTTTTTGTCCCCCAAATAGTAAGCTTAAGGGGATATGAGCATCTGTCTTATGCAGACATAGCAATGACATGCACCTTTAAAAATTGAGGGATTGGGTTCTCATGTGTAGTGTTTAGTATGTGTAAGCCCCTGAGATCAACTCTTAGAGGTAAAACATAAAAGAAAATGAAGGGAAGGAGGAGGGTGGAAAAGAAGGGAGTTAAGGCGAATGAATGGAGAGAAGAAAGGAAAAGGGAAATAAGGGAAAAAAATGTGCGGATAATTCATTTAAAAAGGCAGTCAGAGGAGAATAAGTAAAAGTAATAATGAGCATCATGCTAAGGTACAGGTATCCAACAGATGTTACCAACTTACTATCAAAATACATTCATAACACAGGTGAAACAAGTGTTCTTAAAGTGAACTTGAATTGTTCAGAAGAAAAGGTCCTTCTCCAAATCATAAAATTAAATAAGTGTTAAATCGGTTGTCATATAGGAAGTCACTGTTATCTTTTAAATATCTTTAAATATGTCATTGTTGACATGTGATACACAACTTAAATATTGTTTGCATATTTATTTTCATGAAAAGAAAGGATCAAATGAGTTCAGCAGATAGTCAAACATTCATAACTACTTTATGTTTGGCTAAACTGATGGCAAAGTATTGTAGTGTATGAAATAATAACATCTAAGAAGTGCAGAATTAATTTCCTGGAATTCTTGCTTATAAAATTTGCTTTAATTAATATAACAAACTCAACTTTTATGATGAGTCAATAATACGCTAAGTGTGTATTTTAGAATATGATATTTCAGGCTAGTTGCCTAAGCTCTCCATGCAACAGTGTTTTTGTTGTTGTTGTTTTGATTTGTTTTTTAAGGTCTTGTGAGAAGTGAAAGTTCAAGCATCCCCAGGAAGATGTCTAAGACACACAATTTTTATTTCCATTTTAAGTGCTTATCTCACTGCTACCACTATATGCACAGCAATTAGTAAATTGAACTCAAATCCATAACCTATGCTTATATTTATTTTATTTTGTAGATACTGGGAATCCATTTTTATTGGTTTCTTTCACAAATAGATTGTTGTTGTGAATTTAAAAGTTACTGATATTTGTGTGTTAACTTTTTATCCTGAAACTAATGAATTCATTATTCATCTTGATCAATTTCAATTTCAATCTCATGTTGTAAAGGTGATTCAAAATACTCTCACCAAAAATGTGATTTATCACACATATAAAATGAGCTCTTTCTTCTATTCTGTTAGTCAGTACATCTTCTTCCAAAACACAAAAAAGGTGAAGGAATTAAGAGCTTTGGAAGTGAGATTTCAGGGCACAATTTTTATTGGTCGTAAAGAATAATTTCAAATGGTCAGCCCTGAAAACATACCTATAAGTAACATTATAACTCTAACTGAGCAAATTATAGTTGGGATTGTATATGTAAATACATATACATTTGCATATGTAACAACAATTAATGAAAGAAGAAGACATGAGTTTGAAAAAGAGCAAGGATGGGTATATAGAAGGGTTTGGAGGGAGAAAAGAGAAGGGAGAAACGTTATCAATATCTCAAAGAAAAAATAATTTCAGCTCTCTTATCATCTTAAGTATTTTCAGTTACTTCCTACTTTATACCAATTTAGGGAGAAACAAGTCACTTTTAACTACTAACACAGTAAACAGAACCGATGTGGAAAAGACTTCACTGTATTGGGTAATATCTATACTAACCTGACATTTGTCAGACACATCAAGTGACTAGGTCATAGTTACACTGGCTGATTATTCTAAGAAAACATTATGTTAAAATGAAACAAAACAAAAATACCATCCTACCCCAAAACTAAAAACAGATCAGGAATTGTTGACTCTCAGAAGCAAATTATTAAAATTGCATTTTTTCCTGTTTGTTCCATCTTCAACAGGTCTGTGCATTTTGCAACCCCTAATAATGAATATTTCCACTTTTTCTCATTCTTATAATGATGAGTATCTATGTATGTCTGTGTATGTGAGTGTGTGTGTATGTAACATTAAATGGAATCAGCAGGTTGTGCATCGATATATAACTATATATGAAGTATTAATAAAGGATCGACCCCATGAACTTGATGAGGGGGCACATGAACTTGATGAGGGGGCACAGAAGGGAGGAAGGATGCAAATATAACACTAATAAAGTTCTCAAAACCTAGAAAATGTTAAACTACATTTCTACTTTTGATTTAAGTGGCATTTCACAAATGAAGAATGAATATCTTTCACATATATATTTGGTATTTATGTTTATTCTTTAGTAATGTATCTGCTGAAATAGTCTCATGTTTCAATTGGCATTTTTAAAAATAAAAATGTTAAGAGTTTTCAATATAGATCAAATACAAGTCAGAGATCATTAGTAGTAAGAAATAAAACTATTTAATAAAAAAGTTATAGCTCTATGTATCATACTAGTTTTAACTGTCAAATCTAGCATCATCTGGAACAAGAGAACCCAAGTGAAGAAATGCCGTAAGATCAGCCTGTTGCCATGTCTGTGAGGAGTTTTCCTGATTAATGATTGATAGATAAGGGGCCAGCACACTGTGTGTACTGCCATCCTTGGACAGGTGGGCTGGGCTACAGAAGAAAGGAAGCTGGCTTCCCTTGATGACAACTGTAACGTACAAGCTAAATAAACCCTTCATTCCCCCAACTTGCTATTTGTTAGAATTTTCTCAGAGCAAGAGAAAAGCAATCTTATACACAATATGAACTATAAAATTATATAACTTTAATTGAAATTTACCTTGCCAAAATTGGAAAACAGCATTTTTGTTGACTTAAGGTTATGAGTGCTATTTTGTAGTCTCAGTACAGAAATTAAAAACTGGTGTGCTAATGGAAGGCCTTAGCAAAGCTCAATAACGATGTCACTTTTGGAGCTTGAGAAAATATTTGCAATACAACCCTATTGACATATAAGAAATGTGTCCTGAGTCTGTGTAGCCTTGTTTATCTATGTCTAAAAGGCCATGTTAAGAAGTGGGTCTGAACATCAGTTTACATAATGTGGCAGAATTCCCAGAAACTAACACAGGAAGTACAGAAAGCACCCTCAAATAATTGCTTGCTTCTTTTCTAAAGCTGTTGAAATGCCTACTCATAGTGTATGAAATATGATGATGAATTTTAATTGTCATCTTGACACACTCTGGAGGCACCCAGGAAAGGAAACTGAAAATGGGATTGTATAGATCAGGGTTGCTTGTGGGTTTATCTATGGGGGGTGTCTTGATTATATTTATTTAAGTGTGTAAACTCCTACCATTCCCTAGACAGGAGATCCTGAACTGTGTATGAATGAGGAAATCAAGTTGAGTGCAAGTGTGGGAGTTAGAATGTAACTGTGTCCCATAGGCTCATAGGGAGAGGCATTATTAGAAGACATAGCCTTGTTGCAATAAGTATGGTGTTGTAGGAAGTGTGTCATTGTGGGGGTGGGCTTTGAGGTTTCATATATGCTCGAGCCATGCCCAGTGTCTCAGTTCTCTTCCTGTTGCCCGCAATGGAGATGTAGGACTCTCAGCTCCTTCACCAGCACCATGTTTGCCTGCATGCTGACATGTCCTGCCATCATGATGAGAATGGACTAAAATCCCCAAAACTGTAAGCCACCCCATTAAGTGTTTTTCTTTGGAAGAGTTGTTGTGGTCATGGTTCTTTTCACAGCAATAGAAACCCTAGTTAAGATGACAAGTATGCATGCAATAATTCAACTTCCTTTCTTATTTATGATGGGTATAATGTGAACGGTTCTCTCAAGCTCTGCCAGCTGTGCCTTTTCTCCAACAATGGGTTGTGACCTGGTGCTATGAGTTATATTTAGTACAAGGAATACTATATTAATGTACTTGATAAAATACTATTATCAAGAGAGCAACAAATGAGTTCTCAACTTTACAGCTCATTTCAACTATGCAAAGACCTATGAATTCTTTCGTGTCAGGAAAAACTTGCACTGAAGTACTTCTGAGTGTTTATTTTGCAAGGAAGAGTAAATAATTTTCTCAACAAAGTGAATTTGAAGGAAAGCTGATTTTCATTTAAAAAGTGTGTGAAGTTTTTCTGTTGTTAGTTCAAATCTGTTATGACTAATATTCTGATTGGATTTCTCTTTTGGAAAAGCAGGAAGGACATTTTTCTGCCCTCTCCTCCTGTCATTAAAACACGGTTGTGGAGGGAAGGTTTTGTTTTAGTTTACAGGTTGTAGTCCACCATTGAGGAAACCGAAGCTGGAGCTCAAAGCAGGAACCTGAAAGCAGAACCATGCAGGACTGACTGCTACTTACCAGCTTGCTCGCCATCTCATGGCCAGTGGAAGGAAATGTATCTGCTCAAGACCTCCAAGACCAAGTTCACAGTACAAAAGAGATTTATTTGCCCCAGAGGGACAGAGATCAGGGAATAAGAGAAAAAGACAGGAGATAAATGGTCAGGAAGAAGGGAACAAGGGAGCGGGGAAGGGGTATTTATTGGAGCCAGGATGGGGAGGTCTGCCTCTGGATTGAGAGGAGACAAGATATAGCCCAGAGGCAAATGGTGGTTTATAAAGGTAAAGGGGAAACACTGTGTTACGACAAGGTGTTTAATTTTAATTGAGAATGTTAATAACCCCAAAGGGGGCTATTTTTGCTAGACTTCAATACTTTGATAGCTTGGTCATCAGCCTCAGGAAAACGGATTGACTAAATAAGGGAATAGACCTTGGTGGCTAGTTTTAGGAATGTAACAGTTTGTTGGCAAGGCAGGAGAATCCTGGAGAAGGCAGGTCCTACCAGAGTCATGCTTGCCACACTGGAGCTGGCCAGAGTCCCTTCATCCAAGTACCTTTCTTGTACAGGCCAGGCTCACCTGTTAGTGGTGGGTCCACACAGGGTGGGCTGTATCATCCTACATTAATTAACAACCAAGAAAAATGTCCCACAAGACATGCCCACAGGCCAATTACATCAAAACAGTCTCTCAGTTGAGTCTCCCTCAGTTAACTCTGGGCTGTGCCTAGTTGACAGCCCAAGCTGACTAGAAGAGACTGAGTGTAGACCGTGAATATCGAGATAGTTCTTAAATCTTCTAAAGCAGCTATGTGCCTCGTTTTCATCTAACATTTTGTTTTCTATCTCATTTGCTCTCTGTTTCTCAGAAGCCCAGGTCTTTATGTAACAATCTGGGTAACCACTTCCCTTTTCCTTTGAAAGGGATATTTTTTCCTGGCATCTTGATTTTTGGCACAAGAAAAAGAGATCTGAAATTTTTTCCAGATTTAATCATGTAAAATGAATTCTGTTAGTAATGATTTGAATTGGACAGTTCTAAAAGAGAATACTGCATAGATTGCTCTCTCTCTCTGTCTCTCTCTCTCACACACACATACACACACACACACTTTATATCATTGTGAGACACTTTATGCCTTCTTTCATAGAAGACAAACTTTAAACCAGCATTTATTTTTAGCTGTAGAGGCATGATTATAAGAAAAAGAATTGCTATGACTATTACATAATTTTGTTGAAAATTCCATAAATTTGTTGAAAATGAAACTTTATCGAAATGGTTTGGATTTATTGAAAATATTCATGCAGAAGAGCTCTCATACCTCACAGCCATCTTTTTTTGGCATAATTAAAGGAGCAGTAGTAGTACTATATACCAAATAAAACATTTTCAGATTTCTTTAAGTTTTACGTAATGCTTGCTTTGGGGTCCAAAGGCACAGGATACCAAGTTCCAAACAGTTATTTACTCTTTCCAGACTCCGTTGGCTCCTTTCACCCTTGTTTTTGATGATATTGAGAATTCTGATGATCACAGCACAAACGGTTTGTAAGAAAGTCTTTCAATTCCTGTTTCTCAGATTTTAATTTATTTCATAATTTCCCCGAGATACAGGGAACAGTTTGTCCTGAATATATATATATATATAGACAGAGAGAGACAGAGACAGAGAGACAGAGAGACAGAGAGAGACAGAGAGAGAGACAGAGAGAGCATTTATACTCTCAATATGCCTAGCATTATTGAGCTTGAGCAACTAAACGTGATGGCCTTTCTTCAAAGTCTCCATTGTAAATTATTTTTTCTTTGCTATGCTCTCTGTACAGGTGTCATTTTACATGGCTCACACTGAGGGAATTGAAGAATTGTGTTTCTCCTCTCCCACAAACTTGGAACATGCACATTTTTTTTTCTTTTTTACATCCTTTCCTAGAATCTCATATAAAATTAGACAGCATGCACTGTTTTCAGACTGGGTTCCTTCATTTAGCAATGTACACTTATCTTCATCTGTGGAGTCAAATTGTGTCAGCTTTGGCTAGAGCTGCACATAAACTTTTTATTCCTCTCATTCTTAATCTTTTCCTTTTCCTTTCTTAGGCTTTTCTGGGGAAATCTTCCTCATTTGAAATATGAATCTTTTTAGTAATTCTATTTATTCTATGTTGTACAGGAATCCTACCAACATAATACTAAGGGGACAAAGGAAATTATAATTTTAAAATGAAATTTTAGGCATTTAGTGAAACTTTGACTATTACCAGTGACCTTCACATGTATTCCTGTCTCACTCATGCTCTTAAGTGAACTAGGAAATGTAGAGACCCTCATTTGGGGGGAATGTCTTCCTCTATGTGAGACAGATCTGCCAAAGTCACTCCTTCTAACGTTCTGGCTTTATGTTTATGAAGAATACACTGGGATTATTTAAAATGCTTTTCCTCCTCTGTGACCCAATCTGATCCATGAATGTATCTGTTTAAACTCTTTACCAAGATAACATGGTGAAGTTCACAGAATTAAAGTCAACAAACATGAGGGAACACTCATTAGGTGGCATCTGTCCTCAGGAGTTTCCTGCTCTCATAGGAGACCATATGTAGCTGCCAGCAGTTCATCAGTATTACTATATTCTTAATAGCTTATAGCTTCAACAACTTCTACTTCAGATTATGTAAATACAGCTACAACATTCCATTAGTTTATCTATTTCATATTTGAAGGAGCAAGTTTGCTGTTTTGATTGGTCATGCAAGAGCACCCTACTTGATTGTCCATTACCGTTATTACAGTTATAAGGAAATACTATAGGTAATTTTCTTTATGTTACTGATGTTCTGTGATGACATAATTTAATCCTTTGTTTATTTATATAATTTTAGAATGCACCCTCCTAGTTAAGAAATCTTGATATTTGTATTTGTTTCTATAAAACCAATTCTCTAACATCCAAAATAATCATATATACATTTAATAGTTGGAATTCCAGATGAGCTTGACCCTGAAACTGCTATTTGGAAAATATTTTAAAATTCAACTTTTTTATGTGTGAATATAATATATGCAAATATATGCACATATATACATAGTTTATTCTTGTGCATATTCCCAATTGTACTTAATAGTATACCTTAGATGTATTACATGTCTGGTAAGGTTTTAAAAATAATTTAATATGCATAAGATCTACATAGGAAATATACTAGTCTCTTTTACTAAGAATACAGCTGAATGGTGTCATCTCTTAACATTCAGGCATGAGTCATCCTGACAAGGAATATGTCCCATGCCAAGTTTAGATAACAGATATTTGGTTTTGGTGAGGCTAATAGAAGTTGGTTGTTAGAGACCACCTAAGGATCTGATCTGGATCAAAGTGCCCTCCAGGGTTATCAAATAGTATCAAAGTCTTTGATATCACTTATCAAAAGGAGTTCCTCAACAGACAAATAAATGTGTTTCCTCACTCATGGTTGAAAACTGGCCAGTTTGCCCTGTGTGTATGGCTAAAGTACCCTAAAACATTTTTAAGATTTCATGTGAAACCAGCAAGCCCAGGAAGGGAGACAGAAGTTATTTCCACATAACAAATACAATTTTCTGCCTTTGAAACAAAAGACTGGCATTGTAAAGTGTTTTACAATATTGTCTAAGGCTTTCTTCAAAAGTAGGGTCATTTGCAATATTTGAAGTACTGAGATTCAAGGCAGGACAATTTACTTGCTATAAAGGTTAGCCAGGACATTTCCCATGGTTTTGATGGTGTCTCTTTTTGCATGGACAGATTTCTTTCTAATATCAACTCTTATGGATCCAATGGAATTACAAAAGTGTCCTTAATATTAATAGTTGGTTATTTTAGCCAAGTATGGTAGTACACACCTGCTGTGGGATAACGCTCTTGTACACTGTAAAGATTTGTCACCCAAATTGGTTTAATAAAATGCTGATTGGCCAGTAGCCAGGCAAGAAGTATAGGCAGGGTGACCAGACTAAGAGAATTTTGGGGAGAGGAAGAGTTACCAAGTCAGGTGGCTAAACAGATAAGAATTATGGGTTACTTTCAGTATAAGAGCTAGTTACTAATAAGCCTGAGCTAATGGCCTATCATTTATAATTAATATAAGCCTCTGAGTGATTATTGGATGGTGTGGGATGCAGAAAAGCCTCTTGCTACACACACCTTTGATCCCAGCACTCAGGAGGCAAGAGGATCTCTGTGAGTTCAAGGTCAGCTTGACCTATAGAAAAAGCACCAAGACAGCAAGGACTACATGGGGAGATCCTGCCTCTAAAAAGTTTGTTCTTTTAAGAATTTTGAATTATTCAATACATTATCATAAACTATTTATCATGTAGTACAATAGATTAATAAAAGCTATTCCTCTAGTCTAATTGAAATGTTGGAGCCCTTGATCAGTATCTCTCTATACTTTAGGGATCTTGCTAAAAAAAAAAAAAAAAATTAACAGAGTGGCTGACATATTAATTAGTCTGATGGAATTATTTTGTGCTATAATCATAAACAAAAACATCAAACATCACCTCACATCCATATTAATATAAAACTTATCAATTGAAAATTAAAGATAATTGTAATCTGCTAGCCATTTATATTTGATATTCCTATTTAGATTAAATGTATTTTGTCTAAGGGTTTAAAATATCATAGCCTATTCCAACACCTTTCTATTACTAATTTATATAATCAACTTTCCCAGTATTTACAAAGTAAGCTACTATTGGGGGATATTTGATCACACTGAGAGCCCTGAGTTTGCATTTGCATTAATTAAATGAAATTAACCTTGGGTCATGAGGCTGAGTTAGCAATTAGTTGACAGAAAGTAATCATAGAGGATCAGAGGGCATTCAGGAGAGACAGCACTACCCAGAAAGTAGTAGAGAGGGATTTGGAGTAGCATGGCTTTTTCTGGTTTGGCAGAGAGGAAGCAAAGATCTTTTTGGAGAGGTCAACAAGAAGAGTAGGTCAGGTAGTTGCTATTCTGCCTGTCTGAGCTTGCAGGTTTTCACCCCAGCCTTTGAATCTCAAGTCTTATTTATAAATCAAACAATAGAGATTTAATTAAAGCTACCATAGTGGCAGTGACAGGACCAGTGCCTATGGGAGCTGAATTCCTGCCAAGCTGCAGCCTGAGCAGCCAGACCATTGCCAGAGAAGCAGACTGGTAAATGTGGAGTTACAAATACTGGCTGAAACAGCAGTAGATTAGGGTACGGTCACTGCGCAGAAGTTAAAAGAACAAGCTACTAGGAACACAGTGAATTCTGTCACATTAAAATTGGTCTTTTTTTTTTTTAATCACTTGAAAGGTATCATGTGTTAGTGGCAAGTTAAATCATATTAATAGTATATGCTTTCTGGAAATTGGTTGATAGAGACCACCCAACAATCCCATTTGTGTAAAAACACTCATGGATAGGCAAATGGTGTTATACTTTATCTGATATTTGTTTGTGATTTTGTTTAGAATATGTGATCTACAAACATAAAAAATAAAATACACTTTCTGTGCATGTTCTAATACACTGACTGGTGTATTTTCATAGATACAATAAAGAACAGCAGCTAGGGAGATATGAACTTCCCTATCCCAACAAAAGAAGAGTAGCAACATGAAATCACTGCAATGCAAAGCAGAAGATAGGAAAAAGGGATGAGCAAAAGTTTACATTTTACTTTGTTTGGAAACACTGAAGTGAATGTTGGCAAGCCAAGACATCAGTTGGAGTAATTATAAAATCATGCTAATCATGTTAATAAATGCTTCTTTTGGCTCTCTTTGCTATCTTTAAATGTGAATAGGTAACAGGTTTTACAAAGAGATGGCTCAGCGGTTAAGAACACTGACTGATGTTCTAGAGGACCTGGGTTCAATTTCCTGGTGGCCCAGTGTCTGATAACTCTATAATAAAAGGAAGAAGGAAGCATGTGACCTCCTCCCTCCTCTCCTTTTAAGAGGTCATGTAGGAAGGCAAGAAGTACCACCTCCTTTGGGCCACATAGCCCAAGGTCATGCACGGAGCAAGTACTACTACATTAGAACACATCACAGGTTGTTGAGCTAAGTTTGAAGAGCATAATGCCAAGGCTGGAGAAATGGATGGGGAGTTAAGAGCATATATTATTCTTGTAGAGGACAGGATTTCATAGTTCCGTTCCCAGCACACATGTCAGGTCAATCCCAACCACCTCTAATTTCAATCCACCTCTATAACACAAATCTATACATATAAATAATTTTAAAAAAGAAACAAATTGAAAAAAATGCCTTGAATTCACAGGCAAGAGATTTGTTTATTGAAGACTTTCTTAAGTGACAGATGCTGTGTCACTTTCTGAAAATGATGTTTAAAATGGACTGTTAGAATTTCATGGTGTGAATGCCATTTCTAATTCCTCCTCTCACTTGAAGGCAATGTCATTGACCTTGAGTGGTCAGATTATGTTACATGTTGGTGGTCTAATTTTGTAGAACTAATTTGGTTAAGATTAGTTGACTTCAAATTACTTACAAGACACATTCATTTGAGTGAGACTTACTTAATCATGTAAAAGTCATGAAAGCAAGAGAGTATCCAGGTGACCTCAAGGAGACGAAAGAGACTGTGTTGAAAATATCAGTATAGTAGTGTTGCTAAGAAACTCAGTGCTATAACCACAAGGAACTAAATTCTCTCAGTATTAACAAGACTGCAATCAACAAGGAATGCCAGAATGAATTGCTGCAAGGTGGCTTTTGACTTGTGAGATGGACCAGGGAACCCAGCTAAGTCTGGATTTACCTCTTCTCATTATACAGGAACTGTAACATATCTAATTAACATTCATATTTATATGCTCTTAAGTTTGTGCTAATTTTCTATTCAACAATAGAAAACTGGTGCATCTGGGAATCTATTATCTGGTACAGCTAGTGTGACTATGGACTTAACACTAAGATCCGTTTTATTACTACTACTCATGGTTATAATCTTCTAAGTGTAAGAAATTTATCTCCTTGCAATAATAAATAATCAGGGTAAAAATATTTACCTTCTTGTGATAAACTATTACCAATAATACCCTATAATTTGACAATTTTTCTCCTTTTCAGAAAATTTATAGAAACTAGAAATAAGTAGATAAAGCATATTAGTCTTAGAGTGGACTCTAGGTTAAAGTAACTCAAAAGGATGGTTAATTATGTAATAAAATATATGGAAGTTTGAGGTGCTTGGGGTCCTGGTTGAAGTTTCCTTTAAAACTCACTGTGTCTCAGTAAAACTTAGGGTCACAATTATGAGTATCATCTATTTTTTTCATGAGAAAGAAGACAAACAACTCCTAGCTAAAAGATGCCAGAAGGAGAGAAAAGAATTTTAGCTCTAAAATATGCATCTTCATTATATACTAAAGATAAAAGGATATTTAAATTTAATATTACAGAGAAGTATTTGGGCTAGATCTAGATGCCTGAAACTTGAACTAATTATTTGACCATCTTTTGAATTTTGTTCAAGGTATAGTTTGAAATTAATACCAATAACAATCCCATGTAGTATTACAAAACTACTATGGTATATCCCCAGAAGAAAGGTTATTTCTTTTACCTTAGGTCTGTGCTAACAGTACAGGTATATGCGTGTTAAATTAGCTAAGGCCTGCTTATGATGAAAGGTGTCCTCAGGGATGTCCAGGAACAGACCATAATGTGAGTTTCTATTTACACTGGATCTTTGCAGCATCCCATGTGCTTACTAGATGTGATGTCATAAAAGAGGAAAGAATGTTCCATAAGTAAAGGTCTGAGGCTGGCAGTTAGACATCACCAACGATGATAAATATTTTACCATTACAGTTATCCTGGAGCATTTATAGCTTTGAATCTCATGATAAAACTGGCGAAAAGTTTCAGGGACTAGGACAGATACCACCAAAATTCAGTAAACTATTTTTTATATGTAGGCAAATCTACCCTTACAATTTAATGGAATATTGGGCACTTAATTTTTTATTACAGAAACTTCATAATGATCTGGTCTATTTTTTGTTCACATTTATTTACTAATTACAACAGTGTAATTATTTTTCTAAAACCCAACTGTCTTAATGTAAAAAAATACATACTTTTGAAGGGGTTGTGCTGTTTAATGACTTAGATGAGAACATCATGTCACATTATCTTTGCAGCATCAATGTACCCTGAAACTTATTCTCCTTTATCAAAAGACTTTTTCATATATTCAGTAGGGAGTTGATCTGCTAATCAGGTTTGTTTGAAAGATTCTTGTATGAAAAAGGAGTTATAAAACATCTTTAGGCTCAAGTAATAAAATTATAGGGCCTGTGATTTTTACTTCCTGTTGAAACTTGTTCTTAAATATTTGTAAGAGAAACAGGACAAAAACAATGACCAGAAAGATAGCAGTGTCTTAGGAATGAGACAGGCTTCCATCAAGGACAAAAGGTTTTCAAATATTAACATAGGATTATAAGAAACCAAGATGAAAGCAAGCAAACAAATAATATTCAGTATTTGGGACACAACAAAAAAGTAGTTGGACATCAGTCTGTCTAAGAGACACATGTGCTTGATACGAAATGGTGCTCTAAATAGTATGCTGTCTCATCAAAGGTCTAATTTCATAAGATCTGGAAGAGAGGAAGTGTTCGTTAGATCTTAGTTGGATGTGAGAAAAATTGTTGATTTCTACATATAGGTTGACAAACCAAACTGTTTGAAAAAGAAAGCCAAACCACTTCCTTGCCAATGTTATTATTATCTTGGCAAAGGAAGTTTGGATGTTTAACATTATCTCAGTTAAATACTGGAAAATCATTGAAGAAAGCTAAGAACTGAGTCTCAAGAAATCACCATTGATTTGGTTATTTGGGGGTCTTTCTGGGGTAACATTTCACCATTATAACAAATATCTTTAATTCCTGTCTGAAAAAAGAAAAGATATTT
Organism: Onychomys torridus; assembly: GCF_903995425.1. Taxonomy (NCBI): domain Eukaryota; kingdom Metazoa; phylum Chordata; class Mammalia; order Rodentia; family Cricetidae; genus Onychomys; species Onychomys torridus. The sequence goes on from NC_050459.1 coordinate 48,507,746, forward strand.
ATTTTGACTCCTAGTTTTAAAGTTTCAGGTCATAATCAGCTGTTTCTGTTGCTCCTAGGCCAGTGACAAGGCCCCACAGCAGGCAGGAAGTATAGGGTGTAACAAGTCCACCTCAAGGCCACAAATAAACATGACAAAGAGGTATCTCAGCCATCTCAAAGAGACTTCCTATAACAAATTAAATCCCATTAGACCCCACCTCACACAATTTATATCACCTCCTGTAAGTGCAAAGATGAACTCTTAACATATGGACCTTTGGCAGGGACTTTTAAAATCCAAATTATAGGAAGTTCTATTATCATTCCATACTAATTCTAGTTTTTCAAAAATACTTCTATAAAGAATGTCATTGAGCCGGGAGGTGGATCTCTGTGAGTTAGAGGCCAGCCTGGGCTACCAAGTGAGTTCCAGGAAAAGACGCAAAGCTACACAGAGAAACCCTGACTCGGGGAAAAAAAAAAAAAGTCATTGATTGGGCTGTTTTGGAGCATGCCTTTATTCCCAGCACTCAAGAGGCAGATCCAGGTAGATCTCCTTGAGTTCCAGGCCAGCCTGGTCTACAGAGAAAGATCCAGAATAGGAATCAAAAACTACACAAAGAAACCCTATCTCACAAAACCAAAACCAAACCAAACAAAACAAAAAAAACCCAAAACAAACAAACAAAAAAGAATGCCATTGATATTTTAAAAGGATTAAACCAAGCCTATAAATTGTTTTAAATAGTTACCTGTTTCAAATATATTAACCTGTGAATATAGAACTTGAAAATATAACTTCTAGAATAACTGATAGAATAATTAATGTAAATAGATAATTAAAAACCAAATATTAGTTTCTGTAGCTATTGTGGCAAGTTACCACAAATTTAGTGATATTCAAAATATGAATTTATTCTCTCATATTTCTAGAGCCTCAAACTCTGGATACAGTGGTTGGCAGGATCTTATTCATCCATCATCATGACTCCATGGAAGAGTTGTGCTTTCCTTGCCCATTGTCTATAGATGGTCCTTATTCCTTGTCCTACAGCTACATCCTTCTTTCCCGTAGAATATACAATGCAATCTCCATATCTCAATGTCTTTAACTAAATTTTCAGAGGAGTGTTTCCATGGAAAGCAACATGCAGGATTCCAAGGATTAGAATATAGATATATTTTGAAGGATTACTGTTCTGGTGGAAGCTTCACCTGAGCTCTTGGCATCCATTTACTCAGAGTCTGGGATGATTAGGTGGAAGCCCCACTTCTCTTTCTCCCCAGACTCTGCCCCTTTCCAGAAACCCCATCATCGGTGGCTTCTCCCCCAGAGATGCCAGTGACCATGCCTACTGGCTATTTAAGACCAGGCCCATAGATCTGCCACCTGTCCTCTGTATACTGCCTCCTGCCTTCCTGAGAGCCATCTGGGAGTGCTCTGCTTTGCATTGTCTTGTTTATTAAATCTGTATTTATTAATTTGGTTTGATTTGACTTGTTGTATCAACGATGGAGCAACACAGCAACCTGGAATCCAATACTTACTAATTACCATTTAACCCACTAGGATGAGAGAAATAAATTAATCAAAAGAATATATTAACAATATTTTAGCAATGAAGATTTCATTACAGCCTTCTTGCTTCCAGAATTATAACAAATTTGTGTTCCAAAACTATTATGTTGCAATGTGCTACAACATAAATAGGGAATTAGTACAATAAAGTACTTCATTTTGAAACTCTAATTATGGAAAATAACTTACAACTCATTTAATATAAAAGTGCTATGTTGTTTGAATCTTAGATGGCCTTATAATAAAAAAAAAACCTGGTACCAGATGTTGGGTTAAAAGCTGAAGGATCAGAGAAGCAGAGCAAGCCACAGCCACCATCTATTACCTCACCAATTCCACAAATTCTCTGACTGAAATTCCCAAAAGGGTCTCAGATAAACTGCTTTAGTTCCTGTTTCCTCACACCTTAGTAGTAAAAATGGCAATCTTACCAAAAGCAATCTACAGATTCAATGCAATCCCCATCAAAATACCAACACAATTCTTTCACATACCTGGAAAGAACAATACTCAACTTCATATGGAAAAACAACAACAAAAAAAAAACAGGATAGCTAAAAGAATCCTGTATAATAAAACAATCTCTGGAGGCATCACGTTACCTGATTTCAAGCTCTACTATACAGCTACAGTAATAAAAACAGCTTGGTACTGGTATAAAAACCGACATGTATACCAATGGAATCGAATTGAAGACCCTGAAATTAATCTGCACACATATGAACACCTAATTTTTGACAAAGAAGCCAAAACTCTACAATGGAAAATAAAAAGCATCTTCAACAAATGGTACTGACATAACTGGATGTCAACATGTAGAAGTCTGCAAATAGATCCATATCTGTCACAGTGCACAAAACTTAAGTCCAAGTGGATCAAAGACCTCAACATGAATCCAGTTACTCTGAACCTGATAGTAGAGAAAGTAGGAAGTACTCTTGAACGCATTGGCACTGGAGATCACTTACTAAATATAACACCAGTAGCACAGACACTGAGAGAAACAATCAATCAATGGGACCTGTTGAAACTGAGAAGCTTTTGTAGGGCAAAGGACATGGTCAATAAGACAAAACCACAGCCTACAGAATGGGAAAAGATCTTTACCAACCCCACATCTGACAGAGGGCTGATATCCAGAATATATAAAGAACTCAAGAAACTAGACATCAAAATACCTAACAGTCCAATTTAAAAAATGGGCTATAGAGCTAAATAGAGAATTCTTAGCAGAGGAAGCTCAAATGGCTGAAAGAAATTTAAGGAATGGCTCCAACATCCTTAGTCATCAGGGAAATGCAAATCAAAACCACTCTGAGATACCACCTTACACCTGTCAGAATGGCTAAGAGTTTAAAAAAAAAAACAAAAAAACAACCCACCAAAGACACCTTATGTTGGAGAGGATGTGGAACAAGACACTCCTACACTGTTGGTGGGAATGTAAACTTGTACAGCCACTTTGGAAATCAGTATGTTGGTTTCTCAGAAAATTGGGAATCCATCTCCCTCAAGACCCAGTTATACCAATCTTGGGCATATACTTGAGGAATTTTAAATCATACCACAAGGAAAAATGCTCAACTATATTATAGCAGCATTATTTGTAATAGCAGGAACCTGGAAACAACCCAGATGTCTCTCAGCTGAAGAATGGATAAAGAAAATGTGGTACATATACACAATGGAGTACTACTCAGCAGAGAAAAACAATGACACCGTGAGGTTTGCAGGCAAATGGATGGAACTAGAAAATATCATCCTGAGTGAGGTAACCCAGACTCAGAAAGACAAACATGGTGTGTATTCACTCATCAATGGATACTAGATGTAAAGCAAAGGATAACCAGACTGCAACTCACAGCTCCAGGGAGGCTAGTTAGTAAAGAGGACCCTAAGTAAGACACAGGGATCACCCAATGACAGAGAAATGGATGAGATCTACATGAGCAACCTGGGGGTGAGGGGACAGTAATGGAGGGCAAGGGTTGAGGGAAAGAGAGCTTAGGAGAGCAGGAACAGAATAGGAGAACAAGGAAAAAGATACCTTGATAAATGAAGACACCATGGGAATACGAAGAAGCAGAGTGCTAGAGAGGTTCCCAGGAATCCACAAATATGACTCCACTGCCAACTACTGGCAATGGTTGAGAGGGTGCCTGAACTGACCTACTCTGGTGATTGGATGGCTGAATACCCTACCTGTCATGATAGAACCCTCATCCAGTGACTGATGGAAGCAGATGCAGAGATCCATGGCCAAGCCCCAGGTGGAGCTCCAGGAGTCCAATCGATGAGAGAGAGGAGGGATTCTATGAGCAAGGGATATTGAGACCATGACAGGAAAAAGTACAGAGACAACTAGCCAAACTAGTGGAAACACAATGAACTGTGGAACAATAACTGAGGAGCCCCCATGGTACTGGACTAGGCCTTCTGGATAAGTGAGACAATTGATTAGCTTAAACTGTTTGGGAGGCCCCCAGGCAGTGAGACCAGGACCTGTACCTAGTGCTTTAGCTGGCTTTTTGGAACCTAGTGCCAATGGTGAGATACTTTGCACAGTCTCAGTGCAGGGAGAAGGGGCTTGGACCTGCCTCATCTGAATGCACCAGGCTCTGCAGATGCCCTATGGGAGACCTTGCCTTGGAGGAGATGGGAATGGGGGTGGGTTGGCAGGGAAGGCTGGGGTGTGGGAGGAGGGAGGACAGGGGAATCTGAGGGTGATATGTAAAATGAATTAATAAAAAGCATTGTTAAATAATAAATATTAATATTTATCTTCTATTCCCTAGACAGAAACTTCAATAATTGTTTATATCACATGTCATCAAATTTCATGCAAGATGATTTTTATATTCTTCTAAAAATAATTCAAATTAAAATAATATGCTGATATTAGTAGTTATTTAAATGGTTATGATTATAATAAGTCTGACAGAATTCTATACTCTTTAAAGTCCACTTTTATTTATTTAAATATTTAATATTTAGTATACCTGGGAGATGGAAAATCTTAAGACAGGATGAATGAACATTTCATAATCATTATAGAGTTCTTTCTATAGGTTTTTATATGTTCCAAAAAAGCACCTTTTAGAAGTTTCTTACTTGTTTATTCTGCTCTGTATCATATTTAACATTCGTTTGTTGGTTCTTACTATGTAATAGCATTCATGTTGTTTCTCTTCAAAAGTAGGGTCTAGATTAAAATAGTAAACATAGCAGTATTTAATCAGATAAAAGCAGAAAAACAACATTATATTAGAAACACTTATCAAATATGTGACAAACCCACTAATCTATATGGAACATCATATAAAGAAAATGTAATAACTCATCAATTCTGCTACCTCATGTTGCTAGCCAGGAACAGCTTTGAAACGACAGGAAATATTTTTTATTCCTTTATCCTTAATAGCATTATAGATAACTATAGCACTCACAGGGACAGATCTCAGGGTGATGCCAAGGAGTCAGCACTACTCTATGACTTGAGGAATAGTCAGCACACATTGTACCACCCTCCACTCAGGTTGCTCTCACAAACCATCACTCTGAGACCACTGTGGCCACAGGCATGCTGATGTTTCCAAGTTAGCCTTAGAAACTGTTATATAATGTATTTTGTGTTACAGAAAAAAATGCATTAAAAATCCGTAGAACTAAGGGCATCATATTTTCTAAACTCAAAGATACCATGATTGCTAATTAAATGACACAAAACAATCAGTACAATAATGACAATAATTCAGTTTATGCTTACAGAACATACTTAAATGCATTCAAATTAGCATTTAAATATGATTAAATCAAAATTGGCTTTCCTCATTTCAGAATGAACTATTGCCTTAGCAATTCTTCATTAGTATAATTCTAATTAAGATACTAGTTTTGAACTGTGATTACATGTTTTGCACTGAGCATAGCTTCATGTTGAGGTTACATTATTACATAATGGGAACACCTGTCAGAAACTGTTAGCTTTAGAATACAGCAAGCTTGCAGAGCAGTGATACATCTCCTACTTTGTCAATAATGTGACGTAATCTTTAAACACAGATTTGTGTAAAGGTATTAACAATGTTTGTATATCTGGGATATGATTATATAAGTATATAAGTACCCTCTTTTACAATCTCTTATTTTTATCAGTTATATATAGTTATTCTATAGTTTTCAGCCAACATGAATTATATCTTGTCTTTATCACTGTCTAAATTGGCACATTTACAAGAGAAAACAAAATTATGGTAAACAACAGGCTAAACTGTTGACAGAATATTTTTTTCATTTACAGTATCTACTTGAATTAAAACTTCCCAATGTATATGGTGATTAGAATATAGTTTGCCAATTTGTAAGATATAATACTAAGGTATTACCAATTCTATGACCACTGGAAGCAGAGATATATATCTTTCCCTTTCTAGGAAGATGATAAAACATTACTATATGTTCTAATTTAATACAAACTTGGACTGATGCTGGATATGTACAGAATACTATTCACCTGCCTTGAAAGTATGAGCTCATTTGGTCTTACATCATAAAACACATTTAAGTAGAAATCTATGATCGGAATTTCCTGGTTTCTCGGGTCAGAAATGAATAGGCTTTGCATGAAGACTAGAAAGCATGGCAATGAGAATGAAAGACTATGAGTGTAAGCAGTGCTTAGCTGCTTCTCAGATGTGGAGCATGTCCAAGTCTAGCCCACGTGACCCACTCACATCATCCATGCAATATTTGCCTCGGTTTGGATTGAACCACCTGGTAATATTAGAGAACTGAGAGAAGGCCAGAGAAGAAATAACAAGAGAAAATATTTCTAATGAAAAATTTTAGTTAATTTTATACTGTTCTTATTCTCCAACATACAACTTCTTGTCCAAACTTTAGAGTGCTAACCTCCACTTTATTAATTTGGGGGATTATCTTAAATGGCAAAAGTTTTCCCATCTGTAACATGAATCTTAAAAGATTAATAAAAAAAGGATCCTGATATTGGGATGAAAGCTTAAAGATCATTGAGGCATAGAACAAACCACTAGTTCTTAACCGTGGGGGTCTCAGTTGAACTACTGCTTAGTTCCTGTCTCCTTATACCTTATCTATCATTCTCTACCCAGCCATGTCACTTCCTAGGATTAAAGGCATGTGTCCTTCCTAAGCAAAGACATGAGATATGAGTGCTGGAATTAAAGTGTGTGTTACCAATGCCTGACTCTGTTCCCAGTGTGGTCTTGAGCTCACAGAGATCTCTGCCTCCCAAGTGATAGGATTAAGGGTGTGTGCCACCACTGTCTGACCTCTATGTCTAATCTAGTGGCTGGCTCTGTCCTCTGATTCCCATGTAAGTTTATTAGGGTACACAATATATCACCACACCCATCTATGCACATATTTTTTATTAAAGGACTTGATCTGCTTTTATCTTCAGTCTTTGCTCTTTCTCACACCACTTACAAGCTTTTTTTCTAAACTTTTACTTGTTAATCCATCTGTAACACCCACAAATGAACTCTTTGCCATTGTGACTATTTTCCCTCTTATTTTGTTCAATTCTGTCACTTGGCAACTTGACATAGGTAAAATCTCAGCCAGGAATTCTTCTAGGAGACTCATTGGAACTATTTATCCATGCTGTCAAGGGGTCAAGCTATCAATAGCCCTACCCAACTGTGAAGCCTACAGACTACAGCTATCACCATCAAGACAAGATAGCCCCAAAGATTCAAGAGTTGCATTTATATCTTGGGGGTAACTAGCAACCTTCTACTTCGATTTAAGGTTCACTCAGTAGAAGGTAATTCATTCATGACACAGTAAACTCAGTCTACTACCCAGGGCTGGTGAGGCCACAGAACCTAGAGGAAGAGTCTATTACAGTCACTTTCATAAAACAGGATAACATTTAACTGCATTTTAATGCCCACAGGCAAATGTAGCTCTCAGCTCTCATCAAAGAAGCATCATTTTTGTAGCAGAAAGAGATCATCATGGAAACCTGTGACTGTTCAAAATTCAGAGAACAACTTACCATGGATTGGCTATTGCCACTTAATACATCTACAGCATAACTTGTATACCTAAAGCCTCAGGAACATCTTGGAAGAGAGGGCTGAAAGATTTTTTTAAAGATTTATTTATTACGTATACAATATGCCTATATGCCAGAAGAGAGGACCAGATATCATTATTGATGGTAGTGAGCCACTATGTGGTTGCTGGGAATTGAACTTAGGACCTCTGGAAGAACAAACAAGCCAGTGCTCTTAACCTCTGAGCCATCTCTCCAGTCCCAGGGCTGAAAGATTTTATAGCCAGAGGACTAGCATTGGGGTGAATTCTAAAAAATCAGAGAAGCAGAACAAGCCACATCCAACTTCACCTTGCCAAGTTCTCAGCTGATCTTGTTTCCTCAGACTGAATGCCTCTGAGTCCTCATCTGAATGGATCTCAGCTGAACTGCTACTCAAAAGCCTAAAAGCTTAAAGGGACTCCAGTTCCTGGTCCTCACGCCTTATATACCTTTCTGCTTCCTGCCATCACTTCCTGGAATTAAAGGCATATATCACCATGCATGGCTTGTTTCCACTGTGGCTTTGAACTAACAGAGATCCGGATGGATCTCTTCCTCCAGAATGCTAGGACTAAAGGCGTGTGCTACCACTGCCTAAACCTATGTTTAATATGGTGACTGTTCTGTTCTCTGACCCCCAGATAAGTTTATCAGGGTGCCCAATATATCAACCACAGACTAGCATGACTTCTGTGAGATTGTCTTCTGTAGGGGACAGGAAGTTCTACCTAGGGGATTTCAACAGTATGGCTACCTAAATAAGACTTGACCAGTGATATTGCCAGTTGGCTTGCCAACATGGATGAGGGAAATCTCACAAGGCCCCACCCTTAGATGAAGAGTTACAGACAATGAATGGCAGGTGAGAGTGGGAGAGTCAGTCTATTCCAAGATAAGCCTGTATTGGCTATGCAATACTACATGCTCAGCAGTAAAAATGTACACACAGGAACAACACTAAAATAAACAAAGAGCTAATTTATAGGTAAATTTCTTCCTTTTGTTTCTATTTCTCTTTGGTTGTATTCTGCAGAATTAAGAACACTAACTCTAACATGGATAAGGTAAGAACAATGGGCACTTAACTAATGAGCATACTGATGAATTAGAGACTAGAAAGTTTAATGCATACAATAAATACTTAACTTTTTTAGAATACATCATTTTTTTGTGATAATCTGAATGATTGACTTCATCTCAAACCTCAAAATGCTGCATTTTTTTTCTATTTATGGGGATGTTTCACTATATAGCATGCCACTTTTCAGGAACAATAGCTTTTTTTTCTGTCATTGGTTTTATTTTTAAAAACACCTTTACATTTTATAAGGATGTGAAATAGAAGTCATCAGTATAGTATGAAAGCCATGCTTTGTGTTAAAATAATTTATTCCCTACCTACTAGATGTGCTAAACTGGTAGGTTATCTAACTTAGTAATTAATGAAATTATTGTCAAAAGGAAAATTTAGGATATGAAGTCAATAAATACAATGGGTGCTTCTAACATTTCCTTCATAGCAGTAGCTAAAAAGTATTTAAAGATACAAATAAGCAGTTTAAAATTATAGGTTTACGTAAAATTAGCAAAAGAAAGTGGCAAGAGCTACACACAGATAACATGTAATGTAAAACTACATGCTTATATTGATTGAAGCAGAATAGTATATATCTGCCGAGAACAGGACAAGGAATACAATTGTGCATTTTGTTTGAACTATACCTATAATAATTAAGAAGAGAAAATATTTTGCTTGAAATAAGAAATAAACAACATTTCTAGCATTAGGCTTGTACCAAAACACTATGCTAATCATGAAGGAGAAATAGATCATAAAACACTACTGTGGATAAATATGATTTGTAATTAAATGTACAAAATGGAAAACAAACATCTCATATGCTCTTAAATACCATCACAAGGAGATGCTGTGATTGTATTGATTAGGTCCAACATAATTAAATAATTTCCTATAAATGTAAAGTAGTTAAAATCACACATACACACACACACACACACACACACACACACACACACACCAACAATGGAAATGTTTACTGCAGTATGACACCAAACACATAGCAGCTTTTATTCTAATGAAATGATTGGTCTACTTGATGTAATAGAGCATAAGACCCATTTTGTTTACTTGGGACAATAAGTTTTTTTCCCCCCCGATAATGAGAAATATGTCAATCATAAATTTAATTTTACAGATCATTAAATTAAAGTCATTATATTTGTTGAATTATCTATATGCTTCAAAATTTAGAAATGTACAGGTTAGCACTTTCTGTACTTTATGGCTCTTAAGATACATAATCTTGCATTTTTACATGAACTTATTTATTGCTCACAATTTGTTTCCAGTATTTTCTGGGAAGCAGCACTGTGGGCCACTCCTTGTCCATATGTTGTAGAATTTCCATTTTTTAATTGAACATAAGATTTTTTTCATACAATATATTCTGATTATAGTTCTCCTCCCACAGCTTCTCCCGACATCCCCTAACCATCCAAATCCACATTCTTTCTGGTTTTCCCACTCATTAGAAAGCACGCCTTTAATCCCAGCACTCGGGAGGCAAAGGCAGGCCAATCTTTGTGAGTTTGAGGCCAGCCTGGTCTCCAAAGCAAGTTCCAGGAAAGGTGCGCAAAGCTGTACAGAGAAACCCTGTCTCGAAAAACAAAACAAAACAAAAAGCAAATATCACAAAAGAACTAAATAAATAAATATACAAACAAATGAATAAATAAATATGACATTAAAGCAAACAAACAAAGAAAAAAAAACATAATAGGATGTAACAGAAAAAAAAATAGAGAGCCAATGAAAAGGCACAAGAAACATACAGAGATGCCGAGAAGCAAAAATTCTTACACATAGGAATATCATAAAAATATAAAGCTGGAAATTATTATCTATACTCAAAGGACCTGTAAGTAGGAAAAGCAAAACAAAACAAACAAACAAAGGCCCTTACAAAGTATTATGAGACAAGGTACCTCCCAAAATGCCATTGACTTTGTTGTGTTGGCTGGGAGAACTGGCCTTAAGAGTGTATTGTGTATACAGTGAGACACCTTTAGAGAAAATGAGTTTTTCATTTATAAAACATTTTCATTTGGAGAAAGCTTCTGAGTTAGAAAGGGGAATTTGTTCCCTTCTCTGTCTTGGCATCCCTTTGGCAGTGAATTTTTGTTACACTTAAAGCTTTATGCACCACAAGGAAGGAGAGAGACAACACTTATGAATTCCAAAGATTTTAATAATTTGCTACATAAGCCTCTGGTCACTGATCGATCAGGGCTTCAGGACAAGGACTTGGGAGTTTGTTTCTCCTGAAAGCCTCATGCAAGGGCAGAGGGGTTTGTAAGCATAAAATTCACAAATATTTGCTGCCAAGTAACAGTTACAATTTTCACCAATCAGGATTTAGAGATTAGGGGCTTCCTCCAATACATCATTGTCAACCAATATACAATGTAAGCCTTTCAGTTCAACCAATCAGATTCATTTGTTCCTTCTGTTGTTAGGAACAACCATAATGTTTCTAAAGAACTAAAGATGCATGAAAACTATTTCTATGGTTTAGGGAGGAAGATGATCAGCCATTGGAAAGTTTTCAGCTCCTCTAGGGGTAGGAAACCTGGGCTTTACTTCACACTACAAGTAAAATGGAGTCTGAAATCAAAATGGCAGTACTCAGGCCAAGGTGCTTTTGCCTGCTCCCTTCAGTTTAAAACACTAAGAATTCTTATAAATCATTGTTAATCACATAATTTTCATGTTTCTTTTCTATTTTCGCTTCACTAATTACTGAAGCCTTTGTATTTTAAAACACTACCACCACCCATCTTCTTTCTGCAAAATCAGTGTTGGATACAAGTTATCTAGGGTCTGTGCCAAGAGTATCATTAAATTGAAAGTGAAGTGTTCCCCAGGACAGATTTAGCAATTGATTATACAGCCCTTCATTCAAAGTCACTCAGGTATTAGAAGAATTTCATTCTTTAAAGTAGTGGCACTGAGCTCTTCCCCCTCCATCTCTCTCTCTCTCTCTCTCTCTCTCTCTCTCTCTCTCTCTCTCTCTCTCTCTCTCTCTCTCTCTCTCTGTGTGTGTGTGTGTGTGTGTGTGTGTGTGTGTGTGTAAGTCAAGGATTGCTCTTAGACCACAGGCTACAATTAGGTCCTTGTCCACTTGGCCTATGTTGGGCATCTTTCAGAATTCCCAATTTCTCAGATTTCAGAAAGGCCCAAATATGTTTTAGGGAATTGTCTGGATAGAACACCCCCATTGAGATAATCTGCCTTTTGATTAGCTTTAAGTCAAATGATTGATAGTCTGGATGTAAGTGTGAACGCATATTTGTTAATACTTTCCATATTTGAGAAAGGTGGTTAAGTAATGGGGCACACGCCAGGGAAAAGATACCTTAGAAGCTATGTCAGAACTACACCAACTACAACATAAGCAGTGTGCTCCATATTACAAAATGTATCCATGGAGGGGAATCTCCCTTAATATACGTAACTCTTTTTTAAACTAACAGGTTAAAAAGTTACCAGACTAATGAGTCTTTGCAATGAACACTTGCAAATAAAGATTTATTTGAAAAAAAAAAAGACAAAAGTATTTACTGCATGACTTACTGTGTCACACTGCAGCTTCCATGAGGAGATTTTTTTTCTTTTCTTCTTTTCTCTTAAATTTTCTTGGCAGGGGTGGAGGGTGCTGCAAGGGCAGAGGGCAGAAGATACAAAGGGATGGGAAATGAATGGGATCAAGATGCACGAGATGAAAGACACAAAGAAGAAATAAAAAGGGAAGTTAAAAAAAGGTTAAACCAGGTTTTTGTTTTGAATGATTATAATGGTACCACAAATATATACAGGAACTATTGCTTCATTTTTTCCCCAAATGGTCTGCATTCATTATTCAAAGTAATTGTTTATTTTGAAATGAGGAATTTGCAATCCCTCTTGAGCTGTTAGAAGTACAGTCTGAACCAGGCTTGGCACAAAAAAAGAAACATCACAACACGCTAGCCATTGGAGTTAGGGTGCAGGTGCTTTATGACAGACTCATATAGCATCTATCTTTACACATTCCATAAATTTAATACTCCTTATTATTTTCGAAGTCCCTGATTGTGCTCACAGTGATTTACCCAGCTGCTTGCAGAACCACAGAATTACTTCTCTGTTGTGGAATGAGAACACTATTGTAGAAAACAATAAACAGAAGTCTCCAATATGGACTTTTCTCCCTAGCCAAAATAGAAATTCACAGTGCTGTATTCTGTGTCAATTGGTTGAAATTGAAGCCAGACTGAAAGAATTCATATTTCACTTTCCTTCCAATTCACATATTTAATTAATTCATCAACAGTGGCTTCTAAAACAAAATTCAGTAAGCTGTGGCATATGACAGTACAAGTCATAGTATTTAATTAAGTAGCATATCCATTTACATGTGACCATGATATATTTTCCTGGAAGAAAGCAACACAAGAGAAAGTAAGAAAATTCTTACTCAATAAGCAGCTATGGTGGCCACAAAAATGACCTCATTAAAAAAAAAAAGTCCATTTCCTGAGTCCCTAAACCAGTGCATACAGAAAATTAACAGGGAAAAAACAGGCAAGGTCACCAAAGAGCAATCTTATTAGTACAGGGAAATTACTTTGGTTTATCCTGATGTGTTGAATGCAACCTGGAAGTATATACCTGAAGGACACATAGAAAGGCACCCCAAGAAGAACATAGACCGCCATTGTTAACCAAGTAAAGTATGGAGCCAACAAAGGTGGAAATGACAAAGCAAGCCACTCTCTCCAAGAACCCTCAGAATGGAATGCACCCTGCTAATTTTTTTTAAATCTTATTTTTGTGAGATGTACGCTAGACTGTAGGATGACAAATTTATGTTAAGCCACTAACTTTGCAATAATTAGCCACACTAACGGGAAAAAATTAATATAGTCCCTATTAACCTAGTACATGAATTTCATTTCATGGACCATCAGGAATGAAAATCAAAAGCATTCACTGAAGCAGAAAATACATAACACATGATATTGCCCCAGGTCCAAATCTCGTCTGTCCAATTCTGTCACGGCATGTTGGAAGGGATTCTGATGGCTTTGTTATTTCGCAGACCATTTCTTCTGATGCTCTGTGGAGACCTTGAGAAACAAAAATAATAAAATACTCTATATATATTGTTGGAATATTGGCTAATACAAAGGCACTGCAACACATGATATTTTGCTGTTTGGATTTTGTCTGCTTTATTTTTGTTTCTTGGAGAAGTCTTACCCTGCCTCCCTGGCTTGCAATTTTCCTGCTGTAGTCTTCAAAGTTTTGGGATTACAGCTGTGCTTTACCATACAGGTTTTGATGAAATTTTTAATGAGCTAACCAGCTAGTATTTTCTGGGAAAATAGAACTCCTTGCCACTAAAATGAAGGCAGTGCTTAGAATATACTTTGTATTACTGAAAAAAAAAATGTACCAAAACTGAGGATTCATATACGGAGTGACATAACTCTGGCAGTTTACAATGAAGCTCAGAATACAAGCTGGCCCACTAGCTTGTATTTGTTGTGTTATTCAAATCACATCAGCAGCAGATCAAAAAAATACTGTTGATCAAAAGATAGTGTCGAGCTGAAATCAACAAGTCTCTTCTGGAAATGACTGACATGGGGAATATTTTAGGCTTCAAGAGTCTTGGAGGTCTCTGTTGTAATTATCAAATGCTAAGTTGTAACTATAACTGCTAGTCTTCAACCTCATCAAAAACCTGAGAAGGAATATAATAATACCTGAGAAATGGGAGAAGGACACAAGCAACTTTTGGGAGTCTTGCAAGAGTAGATAGAGACAGCTGGCAGCCTGGACAGTCACCTAATGTTTCTCAGCATCCTTGGTCCATTCAAATTGGCTACAGGCCTAGAGTATCTGACAGACCATTTTCAGAAGCAGGAATTCTTAAAGACCATCTTACCCTGTCTTGGCAAAGTATAGTGGTCGCTTTCCTTGTGTCCCGCTTGTCCAGAAAGGACAGCATTCGTACTGTCAGCAGTTGAGGCAAGGGCAGTTCATTGCCCAGTAGGCCATTTTGTGCCAAGAAGACAAACTTCCAAAAGGAAATGTCTTAGAAGCCCAACATTCTCTCGGGATCCAATTGGTGCTGCCAGGAGCAATTGTCTCTCACGTCAACAGAATTCTAAGTTATTTAAATGCCATATTCTCTAGGTCTATGAAGTGTTTGAAGATTACCTGTCCATCTGACCTATGTATTTATAAATCTGGATAACCTAACTAACATAATTATAGAGATGACAAGCATATGTGACAATAAATCTATAAGTCTTATCTATCTAAACAACCTAAGGACTAAAGCTTCAGATAAACAAGGCAAACAGTTTGTAAGCAAATGTACAGTAAAAGGACAATGACTTTAAAATTCGGACAATACACAAAATATCTTTAACAGAGGTAGGAATATATAGTGCAATATGCAACATGATAATAATCCTAAATATATATCAGTATACAGAATATCTTAAATGGAAGTAGAACATACATACAGTATGACAGATATAAATTTACATTTGTATCAATATATAAATATTTCAAATAGAGTAAAAATATGTGTACATTATAACAAACATAGTTCCGAATTTGTATCAATATACAAATGATCTTAAATAGGAATATAAAAAAGTTTATATTTGTATCAACATATAAGAATTCATAACAGTGCAAATTATCTAAGGCTGCTATTTTACTAAATTTGTTTACTAATGTATACAATAGTCTACCATAATATCTTATACCTATCCATTCCATCTCTTCTTTTCCCCTCTTTTTTTGAGACATTTTCTTTCCTTAAGGAGAGTACTGAGTTTAACAGTTTCTTCCACCCCCAACCCTAGAACCATTGTCCATAACCCTGAGAAATATGAAACCTTAGGGAGAAGGGGCGTCATTTTCTTAGAACTGCTTCCTGCTGTTTAGGGGGCGATGGTGTCTCTGTTGGATATGGTGAGAAAGCTCAGATAGTTAAATTTCAGTTATACTAACTGTAGATTCTGCAGCAACTCTCAGAGTAATGGGTAAGGTTGTCTGAAATTCTGGCAAGAAGTGTAGTATGATAACTATAAAATTCTACCATCATAACATTTGAGTACAAATGCAGCCCTGTTATTATGATTTTTGCCAAGTAATCATGATGTCATATTGACTTCTAAATATTTATTCTTATAGCCTTAGATTGGGGCTGCTGTCAACCTTGGTCAGAGGAGCTTCTTTTTGCAGTGGGTCATGGTTAATGTACAGACTCATAATGGGGGCAAGTGCTGAGAGTAAGTGATTGTGAGTGATTAGCCATAAATAGTACATTCATATCAACCCCATGTGTACAGATAATATCATAGAAGAGGAGGCAGAAAGATTGTGAGATGTGGAAAATAGGGAAGATTGCTGTAAAATGCCATCTTCAGAGCATGCCATACCTGTTGCACTCAAGAACTCTCAAAACTGGTACACGCAAAAGACTCATTCAAGCAAGAAAAATTCCCACAAGCATGGGGGAAAGACTCGTGAAGTCCACTTGTAGCTGAAGAGCTATTGGTAGCTGATGGGAAATGGGGCAGATGATCATCTTAACTTTGGGGTTGTGACTAATGATAGTCATTTCCAATTGATAGTCTTCCACTATGTGGGAAGCACTAATTAGATATACTGAGATAAACTGTTTTTAAAAAGAGAAAGACAAAGTTAGGAAAAGGATGTACTGGAGGGATTCCAGGAGGCATTAGATGGGGGAATCAGAGGGGGGATACAATAATTAGCAAATAGATAGAATTCTCAAAGGACAAACAAAAATGCAATAAATAAAAATTATCAAGGAAATATAACTGTATCCCAATAGAACTTTACAAAATGACCCATAGTCACATATTGCCATAGGTCACATTATATCCACCCCTGATATAGAAAAATATCATTGTATGATGCATCTTTGAAAAACTAATACAAAGGAGTTAAAGCATAGGCCAATGAGATTTGGGGATGAGATATTTCTAACTTGTAATACAATCTCTAAATTTAAAGACATGGTAAAAAATGCTCAAGTGGAATGAAATAACTCTATGATTCATAACTTAATCATTGGCTGACCTGTTGTGTCATAACAATAAACAATAAACTAGCAGAAGTTGAAGGTGGTATATGGGAGAACCAGCCCAAGTAAATATAGATAGAATAAGTCAATTATATAAACAGATGACCAGACCTCCCTGTTACCTTATTTTTGTATCTACTTCAAAATATATGGCCTTGTGTGAGATTCCTGTGGCCACTTTACAGAAGAACAAAAGGAAGGAAAATGGGGGAGAAAGGAGAATAATGTAGAAGGGAAAGGACAGAGAAACTGCAGTCAGTTTCAGAGAAGATTTTTCTGACATAGTTCAGTGATTATCAAGATGCATGACAATGGTGAAGGAAAACGTTCCCTTTGGAAACTGCTAAGAAATATACCTTCTCGCTAGCTTTTGTAGCAGATTTAAATGTAAGTATCATCATGGATTTCTGAAAATATTAGCCTGCCAATTACTTGAAAAGTTCTGGAGTAAAAGTTTAGGAAGTTAATAATCTAATATATGGAATCTAATAGAACATAGTATGCAGTGTCCAGTAAGGCTTGGCCATGGAAACCCGACAAAGGGTAGCATGACAAAGGAATAAGGAGAGGACAGACACACAGACACAGGCACACAGAAAGGCTGTGGTCAGGTAGGTTGCGTGCACTCTGACAGAAGAATGACATCAACTATAGCAACAATGAGGAACTACAGTGTGTTTGGTAGGTACGGCACAGAATGAAGGGGTTAGCTAGTCTTAGTAGGCTAAGTCTACTGGTGAGCAATACCAGGCTATAAAAATCCAGGAGGAGGAAGCTACAGTCGCTAGTTTTTCCATGTGCTGATCAATCAATTATAAATACTCTGTCAGTATTCTCACTTAGACCAAATGAAGATTTTTGTCGGTTCCACACCTGACCTATAGGAAAGTGTATATAGTTTCCTGGGGGTCTAAGTCTTCAGTCCTTGGCAATAATACACATTCACTAAGAGTTTCCTTGCCTTTCCAAGGGATAGAGCACAACATTGCATCCTTAATCTTTTGTTGTTGGAGAATCTTAAATGTTGAGTGCCTTGTATGAGCTTTGAGCTTAAAAGCAAACCAAAACACATTGGTCTTGACCCCGTAAGGGGTTGAATAACTGAAAATGTGGGTACTGTGAAAAACTTGGCAACAGGAAACATTTTCTGAACACACAACAAGAAGGAATTAATTTCAACTCGAAAATATAATAAACCTGAGGTGTTTCCAAAAGCATGAAGCTATATTACCTGGTTTCAAATTAACCTTTATAAACACACAGCTTGTGCTCTGAGCATGCCATCAAATAAAACTGCCTAACCATCTCTGTAAGAGTCAAGCCTGCTGTATATTATGAACTGTTGTGTATTTATTATATGTGCAATGTTCTCTGCCCTTACAGAAACATAAAAGTTTAAATGCAGAAAACAGTTACTTTTAATATGTTCATTGTCCCACGTATAAATATCAAATTAATATATCTTTAGGCTGCTTTGTGTCAGAACATTTTATTTTAAAATTACTGTTTCAGTTTCTCGCTTGAGTTTTATTTTTAAAAAAAGTAATTTTGGAAATAGCCTAGAACATATTTTGATTGTGTATTTATGTGATTGGACATTCTCAATATTGATGATTATAAAATCAAAGCATATATGAACTCTGAAAAATGTTGAAGACATTTTGTAGTATTAATTTTCAGCCAATATTTAATTTTCTATGTAAAAATAAACAAGTATATTCATCTCATTAGTAGGAAAATTTGCTTTCATCCTTTATAAAAGGTAAAAATAAAATAAAAATTCTGGTAAAGTATTGGCTTAAAACAGTTTTTAGAGGTTTTTTTACCAGTAAATAGTTGATTTTGCATGTATATATTTATGCATTATGTACTTATATCAAAAGGCCAATAAAATGTCTCAGGTGAAAAGAGGTCACAAGTGGGAAAGAAAACTTAGAAGCCCTCCCTGCTCTAGAGGGGGAAGAGAAAGAGCTTTTGTCTGGTTATTAAATGCCTACCCTTACAAGGTCCCATGCATCAGAGGCTGTTTCACACAGCAGCAGCATACAACAGTGGCATCTGAGCAGTAGAAACTCTCAATAGAGATGGCATCTTAGGGCGGTAACTAGACTCTGGTGTCTCTGACCTTACCAATGTATTAACTTATCAACTGAATCACAGATTAATGGCCTTAAGGGATGCTGTTCTCAGAGCAAGCTCTCTTTCTCTTTGCTTCCTGGCACTGGGAGATGAGTGGTATTCTTCTACCACACACTGAAATGGACTGCCTTTTGTCCAAATGTAATTTAGCCAAGCTCCCATGAAGAAAATTCTGAATCCGTGAAGCACAATGAGCCTTTCTCCTTATTTCAATGTTTATTGTGTCACAGTAATGCAAAACTCACTAACACTAGTCATAAAAGGAAAAGGCTGCTTTGTAATATGGCATTTACCTGTTACTGATGCCTTCCTTCCTTATTCCTATTTTTATATTCATTCCTGAATGATAATTAGGTAGAATTTGAAATATATGGGGTGTCCTATAATAAATGAAGCACATATTAGGTAAATGCAGATTAAGTGAAATATATATATGTATATGTATATATATTACTTGACATAATTATTTCAAAAGGAAGCATAAAGAGAGAATTACAAAAGTTGAATTATGTAATAGTAGGAGTTCTTGGATTTCTCTCCATCCTTTTTGAACCAGAAAGAACATCCTTACCAACGCCATGCCAACACCTTCCTCTAAGACACTCAGCTTTCAGAATGATAAGAAATAAAGACATTTGTTTGTTTATCTATCCAGGTTAAGGTTTTTGTTATAGCAGCACATAGTAGTCTATGTTTTGTTACTAATTACAAACTAAAACAGGCATGTTATAAAGAACAGAAATTCACTTGGGGACACAGTTCACCTAGCAACACATGATGAGAGTCAGTAAATTTACACACATAAAAAAATCTGTGTATAATGTCTGTCCTTACAAAGCCACTCATCAATCAAGGTTACTCCAACTCAGTGACCTTACACAATCATAATCAGTTCCTGAAGTCTATACATCTAAACAGCATAGGCAGTTCAAGATTTCTTCCTGTGAATAGAGATTAAAATAGAATATATGATGTCATGTGCAATTCTCTGAACTGTCTCCTTAACCACATCCAACACCATCTAGCTTGTGTTCAGATAAGGCTCATATGTTTCCCAGCAGTTTATTCACAGTGGTGAACAAAGTGAAAGGCTTGTTTGTCTGACGGAATTAACAGTCCAGGATCAAAGGGCATCCCTAGTTCTTACTTGCCTACCTATAGACTCCATATGTAGCAGTCAATATGTGCTTACAGAGGCAATGGTGAAATGAGTGATCAGAGCAACAAACTGCTTCCTAATTTGTTGCACAGGAAGAAATACATTCTTGGTACTGCAAACCTGGTCCAAAGCATATGGCTAGGGAGATCATAGACTCTATGGGGATCTACTATCGACCCTGTGATAAATGGAGCTCACTAAAAGTAGATGAACTGCTTCTAAATAATGTTTATACCTGTATACTGGTAAAAGGTTCAGTTTTAGTCAGAGAAGCCTTTTTTAGCATTGGATAACAGTCAAAGTAGAGACTTGTAGCTTCTGCTGAGAGAAAGGAACTGGTAAGGGTTCAGTCTTTAGTGGAACATCGAGACCACTCATTCTGTGGCCCAGAGGAAATTGTAGAAAAAAGAGGGGAAGGCTATGAAGAGCTAGAGAACTTGAGAATAGTGTAAATTGCTATCCTGCATATGAGATGGCTGTTGCAGTCATAAACACACAATAACTTGGACACCTACAAATCTTGCCCCCAAAATAGAAATGTGAAAATTGGAGTTGGAAGAAGACAGACATCATCTGGAGTGGGAAAAGGACATGAGAAGGTAACGGGTAGAGGGGATTATGATCACAATATATTGTATATAAGAAACTGTACAATTCTTTTTGCTACATTATCATCTTAGATGGAATTCTCAAAGGATAAATAAAAATGCAATAAATAAAAATTATCATCAAGCAAGGATGACTGTATCCCAATAGAACTTTAAATTTTTTCTACAGAATGTAAAAAAAAAAAAATCATCTAATCTCTCATGCAAAGATAGTAGTTGTATTTGCATCCTCAGAATCAGAAGATTCTTCTATGGTAAACTAAATTTAAACATTAATGAGAATTTTACTTCTACAGTTTTGTAAATTTTATTTATCATTTACTCTAAATCCTATAAAGACAAGGGATCAGAGGCTAAATAAGGCACAATTCTGGTGTCAGTGAACTCCTTATCTACTGGAAAAACCAGCCAGGAAGCACACAGGAGTAGTAAATATTTAAGAGTTAGCAGACAGGAAGAGATAGGAAAGCATACAGTTCAGCTCAGATGAGGAACTCATGGGAGGGTCAAAGAGGATGGTGGCAACTGCATTATTGAGATTTAAGATATGAAGAGTCCTTTTTTTTTCTTTTCTTTTCAAGTCTTTAAGTAGCAGAGACCTTTCGGGAAGGTGAGGAACCCAACTTCTCCCAAGACCACTCAATGCCTTGCTACATAGTTTCAAGTTCATTACAGGACCCACCAGGATCCATGGCGAAATTTAAAGAAAACCTGAGTAACAGAACTAAACGTGGGTGTGTATTCCAGATCAAGACCCATGGGAGACAAAGTAGAACCATATGGGAAGAAGAAGAGCAGAAGCAGAGGCAGTAAGAGGGCAGTCACAACCTCACCACCTACAAAGGTCATTCATGTTTCTAGAGAAAGGAACAACTAAGGACTTACTAACTATCACATAATTTATGAGTCTAACGGAAGTGTAAATACCGACACTAGATGTTTCTGAGAAAACAAATGAAAGTGTTTTTAAGGTTAGAAAATAAGGGTAACATGATGAGAGGGGTGACAAGTGAGCAGCTCAGTTTTAAAGGAGGGAGGCATAAGATAGGTGCCACATTTAGATTGGCTCAATAGCGTTTTTATGAGAATGTTAATTGGATAATCAAAAAAAAAAAAACCCTAGCATTCCTTCCCCACCCCCCCATATCAAAGACTCCAGTCTTCTCTTTCCCTCTTCTATCTCCTGGTGTTATATATCTCTGTTGTACAGCAGATGACTAAACATTTTCATCTTCGAAATAGTTTTCATGTATTACTACATGACTTCACTTTAGAAGTCAGAATGGCTGTATCTGTTTTCTGCTTGGGGATAAACAAGGCTACAGTCCAGGCATCAGATATGGTGGGGATCTCATCAGAAGATTTCCTGGGAGAAAATATGTCTCCACTGTCCCTGAAGTTGTTGCTGTTATTATTATTATTATTATTATTATTATTATTATTATTATTATTTTATATTATTGTTGTTGTTTTGGTTTTTCAATACAGGGTATCTCTGTGTAGCCCTGGCTGTCCTGGAATTCACTCTATAGACTAGGTTAGCCTCAAACTCAGAGAGCCATCTGCCTCTGCCACCCAAGTGCTGGGATTAAATGTGTGCACCACCACACCCCACAAATTATTTCTTTGTGTTTGAAGGTCTGACCTTCAATTTCATGCCAGAGACTCACTCAAGAACTAGAGGCCATAGTTCTTGAAGCCACCCTTCTTCACCATATTATATCTTGCTTCAAATGCATCACCCCAGAAGAAGTCCCTACCATGGGCATGCTGGAATTTTCAGGATTACAACACAATTGACATCTCATCACTTTTGCTGAATTACATCATTCCAAGCAAGTTATGAGTTCTATTCACAATCAGTAAAAACATATGATATAAAGATATACACTAGGAAGGCCTCAGGCAGACCATCCTACAGTCTTTTATCCATAATCTGTCTTTTGGTTTTCAGACTCATATCCCTTATATGAACAATGCACTCACAAACTCTCAAAGCTATAAAGGGTCTTTATTACTGCAACATCAATCCCAAAGCTCCACATCTCTGCTTCTAAATCAGACCCAGTTATGATTGTGGCTTCTTCCATAATTGGTCAGTGACAGCAATATAAAACAGTGAGATAAGCATAGACTAATAAATATAAGCAGGGTTGGCTGAACACCAAGTAAAACAAGAGATCCAGAGTGGTTATTGGGTAGACAGATTAGAAACATGTGTGGTCAAATGTTTGGCATTGCTTGATTACTTTTCACACTTTGGGGGTAACTTCCAGTGGCAGCCAGCTTCACACTCAACAGTTCTCCTTTCTGGGGGAAGATAACACATTTCTTTGCAGCTGAGTAGTTCATCAGCCTGCCTCTTCTTGTAGAATTTTAGCTATCTGACAACTTCCTTTCACTTTGCACATCGGCCGTCACTTTCAGTCCAATTATCGGTATTTTCTTTCCTATTTTTAGCAGTTTATCCAAACTTGTATAGATCTTTCACAAGTTTCAGTGAAGTTTATTCCATTTGGCAAAATCCATTTTAGCAGATGCTTTCAAAATAACCTCTTCTCTCTCCATCTCCTGATGAGAGGGATGAGGGTCAATAGCCTGAAGAACTCTAAAATTCCTATAGTTAATTAAAGAGATCTGGGAGACTCACTATTAAATGATTCAAAAGGCTTTCACATTATTGAATACTCTAGCTTTGGGAGATTTTTGTCCTAATTCAACAAAAATTAACACAGTCACATATTGGCCTTCCCCTGCCCTGTGCCAGGATTTCAGATATGATATGTGAATTTCATCATCTTTTGTACTTGCATGTTGAATATTCAGAATTGTAACCCAAGGCCTGGCACATGCTAGGGCAGTCATCTACCACTGATGTATAGAGTTTGATCAATCTGTTGTCAGATTAATAGTATAAGAATTTGCAAATTGATTGTGTTAGTTCGATCATGTCACTGTGATATACAGCTGACATAAACAACTTTAGATAAGTATTTTGTTGTTGTTGTTGTTGTTGTTGTTGTTGAGGTTTTCTTCTTCTTTTTCTTGTCTGTTCTTTTTTGCTCATGGTCTCAGAAGCTGCAGTCCATGGTTGGCTGGCTCCAGGGTAATGTCCCTGTGACAATTCAGAATCTGATGCTGATGTGGCAGAGAAGGAAGCTCACTTTCTAGTGGCTGATAAACAGATAGACAAAACCTGCAGGACACAAGGCACAACCATCTCTAACAAATGATCCACTGACATGATCCTTCTTATTAGGCCTGCATCCTAGCTTTTGCCAACTCCAGCGATTTCTAGAGATTGTGATTCTATCAATTTATTTAGTGAATGGCACATGTCAGAGCCCTAATTATTCATTACTTTATAAGACTGCATGAGCTCTCAACCATCCCTTCAAAACGTAACACTTTTGAGAGGACAAGTACAACTAAAATCCAATGTTTGCATGTAATATTTCAGAACTAAATTTATCTCAATGTGCATGGGAATGATAGACTTTTATAAGCAAGGGACCACTAAGGGGAAGGGGATCTTGCTTCCATTCAGGGTACATTTTAATTCAAGGATTGGGTGCAGTGAAAATTCATGTGAGTGAAGTACTCTCAAGCTGACAGTAATCTTACAAAAATATAGTTTCTACAAACTTCTTACTCCCAGGGTCAAGTCATAATTAGTGTATCTGTCGTTTGCATTACATGGATCTCTCTAACTCATCACTTGGTTGAAGAGGGAAATGTAACACTTTCTTCAAATTTTTAAGGAGTGGTTGTTCCTATGGTTAATATACTACAGTCTCCATGCTTAATAATTCCACAGTGTTATAGGGAATTATGTTTAAATTTATATTTTGAAGGTGTATTGTACTGAAATATATGGCAATCCACATAAATATTAATTCACACATATTATCTTGATGCATATATGATATAGTTCTTACAATACTGTTACTACACTTGTCCTAAATTTTAAGATTTATATATTAATATCTTATACCAAGGACTTAGAGAAAAAAGAAAGGTTAAAAATTTATATTTTAATATGAATGTAATTGAAAGCAACAAAGTAAGCAATTAATTATTTATGAAATCTTATACATGAGAAATAGTAGCTTATGTATCATTCTTTATAGGTTTATACATATCATTGCCATTTTCTTGTTAAATAAAATGTATTCCTAGATACAGTTTCATGAAATATTAAATGTGTAACATCATAGGTAGAAGAGAATGTAATAACTATGGTATGGTTAAACACACACAAAGACTCACACAGACACAGATGTGTACACACTCTTAAAGCAGTTAAAAGAAACTGTCTAAAAACAATTGATATTTAATTTCACAAATGCCCTTGAATTTTGTATAGACTGAATTTCCTCTCAAAGATCATTATTTAATATTAAATCGGATTTTAAATGTGCAATTGTAATTTTATTTAAAGCTACTTTAAGTTTTTTTCCGACCTCTAAGTATTCTGAGGGTAAATACCAGTTTGAATACACTGTAGATCCATGGTATGTGAGCAGATGTATGTGCTTGAGATTCTAAGCCTTAAAAGTGAATATACACATTGAACACTGGACCAGCAGTTATCTGGTAGGTCATACCAACTACATTAAAGTGATGGTTAAATAAAGTATCTTCCCCATGCTATAAATTAGAAAAAGACATATAGTAATCCTTTGCACTGTTATTCACCAAGACATCTACACAGCATCAAGAGAAAAATAAAATAGAACAATGTTCAAGACTGATTTTCTCAGTACCTGTGAAAGTCTGTTTTTGAGGAAGAGCCGTTCTCTTACAAGCGTGAGAAAATAGTTTGAGTGAACACTGGCAGTTCTTTGCAAGGCTGGTGAGAGACATTGCCAACTTTCAGTTCACCACAAGTGAATTAGAATTGCATTAAATTTCACATTATGATGGAAAATACTTAAGATGCCAAATAGGTATTTGAATATGCTTTATAAGAGAAAAAATCTTGTTACTTGTGAGGATATTTTAAAATATGGGGGATAATATTTCTCATAGTTGTTTTTTTTTTTATATGAAGCCACAGATAACTTGGCTTTCTATTTAGAGAACTTGGGGAAAGAACTTAGTTACGTTAAAAAAGGAGATTTTTCTGTATTCTCAATCTGGAGACAATGTAAAATTTTGGTTTAGATTTTTGTATTTTCATGTGTACAGAAAATCTTTTGAGTTCATTTTGATTTTGAACATATTTCATAGTTTATCTCCTTCCTAAAATATTTACTTTTTAATTATTTGTGTGCATGCATGTGCTTCTGTGTACACATGTGCTGGTATTTTTGGAGGCTGGAGGCTTCAGATGCCCCAGAATTGAGATGCAGCAGTTAAGAACTGTCTGATAGGGATGCTGGGAACAGATCTTGTATACTCTTGACAAACAGCAGTACATGCAGTACATGTCACTGAGCTGTCTATTCAGTCCTTCATAGTTTATTTCTTAAATGACATGAATAAGATTGATTGTAAGGAAACATTTATTTGTAATAGCTCAACATATACCTATTTATTTTGCAGGAAATCAAGCCACCTTCAATTTCTTAATAGAAGATACTGAAAGGTCTAAGAAAGTGCCTTACCTGATGGCCCCCAAAGTTAGCTGTCTCCGTGGTAACAGCATGTTTGTGTGGACATTTTTGTCTTCTTTTGTTTACTGAATATCTCAGTATACTGCTTCTCAGAAATGTCATCTATGCTACCAACACTCACTAGAGACATAACTGCAGCTATCACTGCTACAGATTCAATGTCTGTCCCTGAGGCTGACCTTGGTGATAATGTCTGCACCAATTGTTATTTATTACTATGTTGAGGACCCCGTTGACTATACCAGGACTGCTGCCAAATCTCCAGGCTTGTCTCCATCAATCTGCTCTATGCCCTCAAATGTATATTATAGAAAAAAATATCTCCTCTTTCTCTCTGTCTCTGTCTCTCCCATATTCAGAAATTGTGAGTAAAAGAAAATTAATATCAATCATAAATTATCTCCACTCTCCATACATATGTATGTGATATAGATATAGATAGATGATAAATGATAGATCAATTGATATTTCAATCAATAGGTAGATAGATAGGTGCTAGGCAGACACTTTGCCAACTGAATTATATCCCCAGTCTTAAATATTATCATCACTGTTTTAAGCACTTGGGATTAGACCCAAGGCTATGTATAAGTCAGGCAAACAAATATTCTGCCACTGAGCTACATTCATATACCCCCAGCCCTAATTATAAATACTGATGTCTTCATCATAAGTAATTGACAGTCTTTCTATTTGAATTCAAATATTTTAATACATATGCCCTGCTATTATTATCGGCAACAGAAAATGCAAAGAGGTATTTAGCTTATAAAGGGGGGACCTAGCTCATGAAGCTGAGAAGTGGGACAGAAAATAGGTAATGGAGGTCATTCCTCAGGAGTTAAGTGAATGATCTGATAGAAAGTAGAAGAAAGTGCGCACTCTGTAGAGGACATCCTGCTGTCAGGATGGTTTAAGCCCAAATAGTAGGAAGGGGAGGGATTATCCTTACAGATTGCTAAATACCATTGTTAGAGAAAAGCACAATTTCAAGTGTCTAAAGAAAGTTAGCTAAGTGTTTTGATGAACTTAGAAGAAACAAATTTATCATTAATATTTACAAATTAACTCTGGCATATTTTATATATTCACTGATACATAAACATGGACTACTTTTTCTCCTAGAAATGCCTTAAAATATGCTTAAAGTATAAAAGTAATATGGTTTAAGCTGAAATTTTAAAAAGAAAATACCCCAAATCACCTTACTGTTTTAAAATACCTTAAATAATAAATGAGTTCCAATTAAATAGAATTATTTACTTAGTAGTTCTAGCATGCATAAAGCATGTATGTGGTTTGGAAACCACCATTTTGTCCTAATAGCAATTAAAATGGTGAGCAAACGAGAAAGCAATAGAGCACGGTATGTCACAAGACTAATTAGTGCACCCCAAATCTGACAAGCAAGTCAGTTGTACCTCAAGACTGGAGAGAAAGCTTGGAGATGACAGGGAGGACTTGTCAGTGGGAACTGCAATGGGAACTGTCACCTGTTTGAAAATTTAAGTAGAAATTGAGAAATTGCTGGAGAGTTTGTGTGCACAAGTCTGAGAACTTAATCAACACTACTGGAATCCTGCAGGTTCTCATGTGTTCACCTCCTGGTGCTCCACAAGTCCCCACAGTGATCACCGGAGCAAATCCCCTTCATATTTGTGACCAGGCAAGGAGAAAAGACACCATTTTCTACAGGATAGAACATGCTTCCTGAAAAAGTCTGTTTTCTATACTGAAAACTTAGCCAAGTCCAAATATGATGGGATATTATCAAAGTCTAAATGCTATCATTTTGGTCTGAATTTTTCCTGCAAACCTTATGTATTGGAAGATTTGTCTACAGGACAGCAATAATCAGAAGTATTTGTGAAATTCATAGTTCAGGACACAAGCTTATAAAACACTGAAGCCTAATCATAGGACTAGAAATCCTTCCCTAGTTCCACACTTTACTACTTTATCACGGAAACCTGTTTTTCAACTATGTCAAGCCTACTATTTAATATAAATAATCACATTGAATATAATATGATAAAACAGGTTCAAGAGCCAGAGAAATCAGTCTCATATATGACAGAGATTAGAATTATTAAAGTGGCTTGGAAATCAATATGGTGAGTTCTCAGAAAATTGGGAATCAATTTACATCAAGACTCAATGATATCAATCTTGGGTATATACTCAAGGGATTCTCAATCATACCACAAGGACACTTGCTCAACTATGTTCATAACAGCATTATTCATAATAGCCCAAACCTGGAAATAACCTAGATGCCCCTCAATAGGAGAATGTTAAAGA
Source organism: Onychomys torridus (assembly GCF_903995425.1). Taxonomy (NCBI): domain Eukaryota; kingdom Metazoa; phylum Chordata; class Mammalia; order Rodentia; family Cricetidae; genus Onychomys; species Onychomys torridus. The sequence continues at coordinate 48,536,413 of NC_050459.1, forward strand.
AAATGTGGCACATATACACAATGGAGTACTACTCAGATGTGAAAAAAAATGACATCATGAAATTTGCAGGCAAATGGATGGAACCAGAAAATATCATCCTGAGTGAGGTAACCCAGAATCAGAAAGACAAACATATAATGAACTCACTCATAAGTGGATACTAGATGTAAAGCAAAGGATAACCAGACTGCAACTCACAGCTCTAGAGAAGCTAGCTAACAAGAAGGACCCTTAGAGAGAAGCATGGATTGCCCTGGGAAGGGAAAATAGGTAAGATTTCCTGAGTACACTGGGGGTGACATGGGCAATAGAAAGGAAGGGATGAGGATGAGAACATGAGAAAACGGGATGATCGAGCTGGAACAGGGATGTAGTGGGAGAGCAATGAAAGGGATAATTTGATAGAGGGAGACATCATGGGGATAGGGAGAAACCTGATGCTAGGGAAGTTCCCAGGAACCCACAAAGATGACCCCAGCTTAGACTACTAGCAATAGTGAAGAGGTTACCTGAGCTTGCCTACTCCAATTGTCAGATTGGTGAATACCCTGTCATCATAGAGCCTTCATCTAGTAATTGATGGAAGCAGATGCAGAGATCCACAGCCAAGAACCAGGCCAAGCTCCAGGAGTCCAGTCAAAGAGAGGAAAGAGGGCTTCTATGAGTAAGCATCAAGATCACGATGGGAAAACCTACAGAGACAAATGAACCAAGCAAGTGGAAAATTTAGACCAACAGCTATGGAGCTTCCATGGGACTGGACTAGGTCCTCTGCATAAGAAAGACATTTCTGTAGCTTGGTCTGTTTAAGGGGTCCCTGGCAGTGGGATTAATATCTATCCCTTATGCATAAGCTGGCCTTTTTTGGAACCTATAGTTGGACACCTAGTACAGCCTTGATGCAGTGAGGAGGGGCTTATACCTGCCTCAACTGAATGTACCAGGCTTTGCTGACTCCTCATGGGAGGCCTTACCTTTTTGGAGGAGGGGATGTGGGGTGGTTGTGGGGGAAGACTGGGGGAATGGTAGGAGGGATGAGAGGGGGATCTGTGGTTGGCATGTAAAATGAATAAAAAAATTCTTAAGAAAAAAGAATTATCAAAGTGACAATGTAAAATAATATGATGAGGGCTATCATAGATTAGACTGCATGCAAAATAGGTAATACAAGTAGAGATATAGAAATTATAAGACTCAAAATATATTATAATAAAAAGTATAACAGAAAGGAAATTTATTATTTTTGGTTGATTCTTGTTTTGTAAGATAAAGCCTAACTATGTTGTTCTGGCTGACTGGAACTCACTATATGCACCAAGCAAACCCTGAACTCACTATACTCTGCCTGTTTCTGCCTTCTGAGCAATGGGATTAAAGGAGTTAAAAGATTGTAGAAACATTTGAAAGAATAATGACCCGGATTATCCAAAATCAATATCAGACACTAAACAACAGGTCCAGGAAGCTCAGAGAACACCAAATAGTACAAATGCCAAAACAATTATACCCAGGCACATAATATTCAAATGCAGGCTATCAAAAACAAAGAAAAAATATCCTGAAAGGAGCCATAGTTAAAACATAACAGAGAGGAGTAAAATAGAAATTGCATCTGACTGCTCAGGATCATTATGATGGAGTGCAAAGAAACATTAAAGTATTATGGGAGGGGAGAGAGAGAGAGAGAGAGAGAGAGAGAGAGAGAGAGAGAGAGAGAGAGATCAATAACCCAAATTCTTCACATCTCAAGAAATTGCACTTAACATGTAGAGGAAAACAGATTTCTCTCAAGAAACAGAAAGTAAGATTTTAGCCTTCTGTGGGGAGCTATCTTGAAGGAAGAGTTTTCAAAAGGGAAGTAAAAAGGTCAGTAATACAATTTGTTATTAAAATTTGAAGAGCAGTTGAGAAAAAAGTAAATTAGGGCAAAATAGAGAGTTTAGTATTCCTGTTCTTAATTCAACCTAATTATGTAAACATTATAAATATAGGCTTAGACATGCTTACATAAAAGTAAAGTTGAAAACAAATTGTGTAAGGAATGGGAGAAAGGAATTGGAACACATTGTTATTCTGAGAAGTTCAAATGGTCCACAAAGAGGAATATTACCATTTGAAGTGGAATTTGATTCATTGTAAATATCAGTGCCAACCGTAGAGCAAACATAAAAAAATATAAACATTAAAAATAAAACAAATATAACCATGTTCTTCAAATTGAAAAAAGATTGAATCACATAAAATGTTTATGAAAACTTTTAGAAAGTTAAAATACAATGGAAGACAAGGACAGGAACAAAGAACAAATAAAACAAAGAGGTACTAAGTTAACTACATCTACATTAAAGATCATTTTGAACCTCAATAATGTGTGCATGTATGCTTAATGTTTGCACATTTATGTAGGTGGACTTGCACATGTTTGTATGAGGTATTGACAATAGAGGTCAATGTGTCTTCCTCTATTCTTCTCAATCTTGCTATCTTCCTGAATCTGATTGGCTAGACTGGCTGACCAGAATTCCCAAGGGTGTGTGTGTGTGTGTGTGTGTGTGTGTGTGTGTGTGTGTGTGTGTGTGAGAGAGAGAGAGAGAGAGAGAGAGAGAGAGAGAGACAGAGACAGAGAGACAGAGAGAGAGAGAGAGAGACAAAGACAGAGAGAGACAGAGAGAGAGACAGATAGACAGAGACAGAGAGACAGAGAGACAGAGAGAATCTATCATGGCAACACTATTTAATAAAGCAGACAGTTTCCAGAGAATAAATTCATTAGGAATGTTAAGAATGATAGATATCACCAACTAATGATAATGGGATCAGTTTTCCTCTTAACAATAATAATCAGTAACATGTATGAAGAGTCAAAAGCTTCAAAGTAGCTGAGACAAGAGCAAACTGTTAAGGGGAACAATGTCTTAAAGCCATAGTTATCAAAAATGTAGTATTGGCAACATGATAGACAAAAGGTCAATGAAATATTGAGTTTGAGAAAATGCATAAAGAACACATTTTAAAAGCAAAAAGAACACAATTAAGAAAGTGCAATATTTTTAACAAGAAGATCTTGAGATGATTACTTTAAGGGACAAGTTGACAAGATTAAGGAATTCCTAGATCATTATTAGTAAAAGGCTATTTTGGTGAGGGTGTTTCCTAAAAACTGCCATGTTGTTTGGTGGATTGAGTGGATAAGATCTGTTCTGAGTGTGCATGTACCAATCAGTTGATTTGGTTTATTGACCAAGTATGCTATTTGTTTCCCCTTTTCTGAAGGTGGAATACATTTTCCTTCTTCCCTTAGACATCAGAATTCCAGTTTTTCTAGCCTTTGTCCTGGGGACTTAAACGTCCCTTAAGGTCTTAAACACCCTCAGATTGTCAGCCTCTGGCCTCAGACTGAGTGGTATCAGTTGCCTCCCTTCACACATGGACTAACACAAACATTTGGAGTATTAGGGTCCCTAGAGCAGGTTGTGATCTTATAACCTCCAGAATTATATGAGTCAGTCTAATCAGTCTTTCTTCTCCACCCATCTGCCTATTAAATCCTATCTATTGATAGCCCTCTGAAATACCTTCACCAATGCAGTAGTGGGACAGCTGGAATCCACATGCAGAAACATGTAGCTCAAAACAGACCCTACAATCTTTGCAGCAGTTAACTCAAAATATAACTCAAAATATTGTTCAAAATGTAAAATTCTGCTCTGTGAAAGAAACTATGAAGAGAAAAATGTCAAATCACATAGTGACAGAAATTATTTACACAATATAAACCTCAGCAGATATTAGTATAAAAAGTACACACAAAGATCTCAAAACTCAATAGGAAGATTACTACCCAATTTTTATATCAGCCAAAGGCCTCAATGGACATTTCACAAAAGATAGGGGTAGGAGATAAATAATTGCACATAAAGATGTTCTACATCATGCCACTAGGAAAATGCATATAATAAAACAATGGATATCATTATACAATGCTAAGAATACCCCCAAATCTTTCATAGAACCAAAGCTGGCAAGTTATGCCATAAGAACCTCCAGTTGAAATAAAAAGAAATAATCTCATTTTAGAAGTCAAACTGACAGTTTATTAAAAAGTACCAAACTATTTCATCCATAAAATTCAACAGTCATGATCAGTATTTACCTAAGAGAATTGAAAGCTTTTATATCTACCAAATATATAAAGATATCTCTGTTGATAATTTGTAAAGCATAGAAATAACCAGGATGATGTTCAATACACTAATAAGCAAATGGTTGTGTTGTGCCCAAACAGTGGAGTATTAGTTAGTTTTAAAAATAAAGGAGCAATAGAACCATGGAAAACCATACAGGCATCCTAAATGGCACAAATTAATGTGAAGAGCAAGACTCATGCATGGAATTCCAGAAAGGTGGCACATAAAACCACGAGTAGTAGAGTGACTGTTAGTTTGAAGAAGAAATAAGGTATGACAAAGAAAGCATGAGGGATTGCGGATTTATCCAACCACTCTCTGACGTTGCACAAAGGGCTGTACGCCACTGTATAATTGTCCCCACCCACACAGATAATATAAGAAATAATAAACTCTAATGTAAACTATGGTATTTGTGTGATAACGATGCTTTAATGCATTTTCATCAATTTAAGCAAATACATCATTGCATTATGGGATTCAGTTATTGGGGACATTGTGCATTGTGGCATTAGTAATGCTTATGACACCTCTCAGCATTCCTCTAAAGTTTGCTTTGAGCCTATCTGTACCTACTCTAAAATAATGTTGATTATTACTTTTAGGTAGCTCATTGGGAGAAGTGTTTGCCACACAAGAATAAAGACTTGAGTACAATCTCTAGCACTCAAAAAAAAAAAAAAAAATGTCTGGAGCTGTGTACCCTTGTAATCCCAGTGCTGGGAAGGTAAAGACAAGCAGATCCCTGTAGGTGATCACTGACCAGCCAACCTATCCTGAATTAGTGAACCCATGTTCCTGTCCCAACGAGCAAGGTAGATCTGGTCTGTGTATGCACAATTATGTGCTTACAGGCTTGCATTGGCACACACACATAGTTGCATTCAGGCACACACACACACACACACACACACACACACACACACACAAAATCCATAAGCACTTTAATAGGTAGGCATAACATTTGAGATATCAAAGTATTTTCAGCCAATCTGAAAAATATTAAGGTATATTGAAGAAAGTGATATTTCTTTACCACATTTTGCATGGTGCCATTTATTGGTAATATGCAGAATAGGCCAATTTATGGAAGCAAGAAATAGCTTAGTTCTTGTCAGAGGAAAGGAATTTAAAAGACTGTCAAAGGGTGTGAGGCTCATTGATAGAGTTTAAATGCTACAAATTCACTAGCAAAAATTATATAGAAAAACTTAAGAACTGCTGAATTGTATATTTCAAAGAGTAACTAATGGTACAAAACACATCTTATTTTTTAGTAAGGCTATTATTTTAAAAATTGCATCAATAACAAAATTATCTTCTTTGGTCACTAAATTGTTAGTCCTTTTCATGGATAAATTGAAAGATAAGAGCTACAGATATCAAAAATAATAATGAAAATTTAAATAATTCTTGAGGGGCAGAACTTTAGCGGAAATGGAAGCATAGGAAACACATAAAATGAATATAAAATAGATGAATAATTTTATAGATATGACACTGAAGCTCCCTAATAACACAATTTGAACAAGGTAAAAGAAAAGTAGGTACCAGTACTGGAAAGTAAACTCAAGCCAGGAGAGGCAGTATTGCAAATCTGCTGATGGCTCTTAAAGTCCTCCTAAAATCTCAGATATCTCAGCAAATAAATATCTCCCTCCTTGTATTACTTTTAGGCGCAAATAAAATAAAATAAAAGTATCTTCTTAAAATATTAATGCTTCTAACATTTTTCTTCATCAGCTACCACAATAAGCACAAAATGCATATTATATATTCCGGGTGACTAAATAAATGTTCGAAGCCATTCAGAAAACAACTTCAATAATACTCAGGGAATGACTAAAATTCTAACTACTGTGACCATAAATTTCTAGCCGCCATTGTGAGTCATCTGTTTCAGAACCTGGGGTTTCAGGATGCTGAGAGATGTGCTTTGCAACCCAATTCAGGAACATCTGGCCCCATGGTTTATGTTTAATATGAAAAATACCTATTGTTATCAAAACAGGCTGAATTAATATGTAGGTCATTTGTCACCTTTATCATTACTGCATTCAGGTAACTCAATCTTCCCAGGTAGAAGCTACAACGAACAACAAAAGGTAACCCCCTAAATTAAACTTGCACAACTATTTATTCTCTCCAGACACTTATTTATCTTATATTCTCTATTAAGTCCTCCAGTAAGTTTGAAGCCTGTGATACACATTTAGAGAGTATAATGTTTTTAAGAGTGAATCTCTGGCCTTGTTGACAGAATGGTATATGAATTAAAATATCTAATATCTATGATAAATTCTGTAAGTGATGTAATTGCAGAGTTTAGACAAAGGCATTCTAAACCTGTTGAGCAAGTAGATGTATGTGATGTTTCACAATAATTTAGAATTCCCCTTTTTCATTTACAGTATCAAATTGTTCTTTGTTTACACTGCTACACATTCACCCTTTAGGTGAAAGCAACTGTCATTCAAAACCACATCTATATTGTACATGCCAAAATAAAACCAATGTCATTTTATAAAGTTTGATCACAAACTTTTAATTTGTTTAAGTAGTTACATTATCCTTAAGATAACATACTGTGTGTCTACAGGTGCACAAAATAAAGTTGGAGAATCACTTGAAAATTTGGTACCATAGTAGTTTTTAATTAACACATTGACAAATATCTCTTAAGTGATAAATAACAGGAACCTTGGAGATGACCCAACAAGTTAAAGCAGGAGCATGTAAGTCTAATAGCCTGAGTTCCAGCCCCATACACAAATAAAAAGTCAGATGAGATCAAGATCATCACTGTGTCACTCTGACATAAGGAAATAACCTATAGCCCTGATATAATTACTTAAGGAATTATACATCAAAAAAATGGACCTAATGAATTAAACAACAAAATAATATAGCGAGCAAATTGAGGAATTTTTGTAAGAAATATTTTTAGATGAGGAGCTAAAGTATAGAGGCTATGACATTTTAAATTTCAAAGTAAAGGGAAGGTTCAGTATTCAAATTCAGATTGGATTAGTTCTGAAACCTGTATCTTCAGGTTTTCTGAAATGATGTTTCTATGGACCCCTATATAGCAGTTACAAGTAGATATAAAGATCTGAGAGGTACAAAAAGAATCTAAACTTAACATAATCATTAGTATACCTTTTAGCTTCCACTGTGTAACAAACTATCCCAATACTTACTGGCTTGAAGTTTAACGAGAAGGACAAATTGAGTGAAAATAAAGGTGTTTTTTGTTGTTGTTGTTACTTTTGTTTTTACTTGTTAATTTGTTTCCTAAGATGCATGGGGTGACATGCATCTATAGTCACAACCCTTCTACAGAAGATGGAAAGCAGAAACAGGCAAATTACTCAGAGCTCATGCCAGCTAGCCAAATACTCAAGAAAGTGGCAGAAATAAGAATGACCCTGTGTCACGCAAGGTAGAAAGGGAGAACTAACTCTGGAAAGATCGTGTTTTAATCTCCACAGACATGTTGTAGCATATATATGCACACTTGCAATCTCAACACACACACACACACACACACACACACACACACACACACACAGTGGGGGAGAATAATAAATAGAACACTGAAAAAAACACGTAGGAAAATTCTATTGCAAAACATAAAAAATTAAAGTTACTATAATATCTGACTGGAAAAAATACTTTTCAAGAAAGGTATATATTTCATCTAAAAGGAAATACATTAAGATATACACAGTTAAAGCCTAATGTAGTAACAGGGAAAATTTAGTTAAGTGAACACAGCAGATTGCATTTATAAAAATATGTAACAATAATAAGTAAAGAAAAAATATCATAAATTTAAGAACTAGTGGGGGCAACACAAGAAGAGCTGTAAGCAGGAGCAGGGGGTAATGGTTTAAATGTAGTACTACTGAATAAAATTCACAAAAATATTTTAAAAATTAAAACATTATTCCATAGAAAAATATAAAACATAATCAAATGGTATTTTCACAGCATGTTTAAATAAGAATATCTGTTTTAAATTAGTCTTAAAAAGGCTAATTATAAAATATTTTAAGGATAATTCAAATGTAGGAAAAAGTGAAAAAAATACATTTTACCTTCAAGAATAAAAATGTTACACTTGAATAATTAGGATTTTAAAACTATTGCCATTTTTCTATTGTTGTAAATATTTACACATCATGAGATTTTGTCATATTGTGTGACTTTGCCTGGAGAAATATGAAGCAATGTCTATTTACTCACATAGAACACTAATAGGACAAGAAAATGATTCCACCCAAGTTTAGCTAAGTAAACCAGTGAGTTTACTGGAGTTTCCTCCGGGAACATGGACATCTCTGAATTAAGAGAAAGCGCAGCCCATCCTGAGTGAGAATTCAGGAAAATTGCATCCCTGGAACTCGTTGCGCCAATAGAAGTGTACTGGGCATGGCGGGTCTTCTCCTCCTTCTTTTCCTTCTCCTTCTTCTTTTCCATGTACATAAAACTTTATTGTCACAACTAATTATGTACTTAACATCAAACAAAAGAGAGCTTTATTTTATATTCTCCACTTTCTTAAATGCATGAAGCCTATCATTAAGCACTCTATCCACTTTGGGGAATGCACAGTAGCCAGAGCTGGCATACACTACCAAACCCTGAGACCACATGGGTTGTGAAGACTGAAGAACTGGAGGTTTTATAAATTATCTTATACAAGTACAAGAATATGATCTTAATACCAAACATACTACTAAGGCATTAATGTGTTTTTTTTTCCTTTCTACTTGAATATGGTCTTTAATCCCCTCTCTCCAGTGTAAAACTATTCTATTTTATTTGCTATAAAATGGTATTTCTTTGAAACTAGTCAGAAGACTCAGAATATTCTCATTCCTAAACGATACTCTATTTTACCTACTTTTAAAGTAGACAAAGGACTTTTCATTATTCTCTATGCCTTTCATCATTTCTACAATCTCTAAGACATGTAATATTAATAATGGACTAACTTACACATTTGAATGAAATAGTTCAAGAGCCTTAATTTAAACATAATAGTCTATTCAGCAATTTGAAAGTATTTGTTACATTCAAAATTGTGTATTTCTGGTTTACTTGAAATTTTAAATTTTTATGTGCTTACCAAACTGAATAAATAATTTAGTGCTTAATTTCTTAGATTTAATAACTTATTCTGTGAATTTATTTTTTCATTGTGTTTTGTTTCTTTTTTTTTTTTTTAATGCAAGGTGTCAATATACAGGTCAGGTGGGCTAGGAGATCCACATAGACCAGATTTGTCTTCCTTTTGCTCTGTCTGTCAATTTCTTAGAGTCAAGGCATACACCATGCCAGAATTCACAGATTTCTTTATATTGAGGAAGACCTGATTTTTTTAAATATGAGATCTACTTTGTAATAAAATCCCATTTTCCTATGATAAGTTGCTAAATTATTTTGCCTAATTTTTATTTTTTATATTATTGGATTAAAACATCTGGATGAAAGCTAAGGGTAACTTATTATTGCTTATGCATGTATTAATTATATAAGGGTTTGACTACATTTATTTTCACTTCAAAACTGCCTATAACCTAGTAAGATTCATCACATTAATATTCTTAATTCTTCAACTCACTGAGTTGTTTTATCATATATTGTATACTTCTTACCTCTTAAACTTCGATCATTTCTTTCTTATTCAAGTCTAATTTTGTTATTTCACTTCATCCATACTTAAGCACCTGGTTGTTTGTTTTTTCTCTCAGAAGTTGAATCTCTGAGCTTTGAAATGATTCTTCTATTGTGTCTTCCTTATCACTAAAATGGCTTGAGCTTATTATGAAGCGGGCCTTTAATTTCCCTTCTGAAGTAATTATTTGGCCAATCAGCATTACTAAATTGAGAAAGCATGTAGGATTGCCATGAACTTAATTTTCATTGAGTTCTTGTTATTTCTTCAAATACTGTCTCGAAAAACAAATGTATTTCACTAGCATGAGGTCTGTTTATACAGACAGATCTCTCTGGATGTTTGTTATTTCTCTATTAGCCTTAAATTTGGCTGTAGCAGTAAACAAGCAAAGGAAGCCTAGTTTCTGCAAAATGATGTTTATGGTGCAGGAGCAAATGGGCTGCCAGCCCCTGCTGGGTGTCGGGATAAAGCGCCTTTGTTCCAGATCTCAAGTCATATTCTCAACCTTAGTGATCTAGGACTTTGTCCGTTTCCTCCTTAGTCACTTATGCAAAATATGCTTCTCAGAGTTTAAGAATTTATGCGAACTCTTTAGCATAAACTGTTGTTACATACAAACATAAGTAAATATGTAAATACAACCTGCTCTGCCTATATAATAATGATTGGATATGTGTTTTCAGGGCTGACCATTTGTTATTCGGTAGCCAGTTTGTGTTCTCTTCCCTGGGGGAAGACAATGTCTCCCACTGTGAGCATCCTAGATTGACTACCGAACAAGGAGAGTTATATGGGAGAGTTTAGAAGGAGGAAAGGGAAGAGGGAAACGATGTAATTATACCACAACCTAAAAAAAGAGAAAACACTTAGACAAACCAAATGGACACAGTAGCTTTTATCTACATATTTTCATGTGTATATATACACAGACATGAATTTTATATTAGAATATACTAATACTAATAATATTAATAATAATGATGATGCCATGAATTTGAAACATAATGAAAAGGGAACTACTATCAGCTGATAAAAAAAGAACCATTCTAAAAAATTACTCAAAACTGCTAGGACAGTCATCTTGAACATCTTCCAGAATGCAGAAAGTTTATTTCATTTGTTTAAATAGCAGTTGGAATTATTCTCTTCTTCATTCTCCATGTTTCTTCATAACTCTACAAAGATTGGCTTTTTCAAGTAGTAGATACTATTTTTGAAGGAAGTTTTCAGAGATGCAACAGAGGCACTGTATAACTCAGATCTAGAAACCAGGCAAACAGCTCTAATATTGTACCCCATGGTTTGAGTTTTAACCCTTAATTACAAATAAAGTTGACTATCATTAATTCTATCAATATTGTGCTGGTTCGTTTTTGGTCAACTGGACACACACTTAAACATATCAGGGAAAGGGAATCTCAATTTAGGAGTTACTTCCAGGAGATTGGTTCATGAGGCATATTCTTTAATAATGATTGATGTGGGTGACCTGAGACCACTGTGGGTGGCATACCACCTCTGGGCATGTGTGGTCTAGATGACATAATAAAGAAAGCCAGTAAACAGATTTCCTTCATGGTCCCTGACTCTGCTTTAGTCTCAGTATCTTCTCAGAGACAATGAGATGGCTTAGCAGGTAAAGGCATTTGTTGCCAAGCTAGATGACCAAGTGTGATCTCAAACTCACAAGAAGAAATGACAGTATTCAGACTCTAAAAGTTATCTTATGACCTCCAAACATAGTATACACATGCCCATACATACATATGTGCATGTATACACATATACAAATGTAATACAGCTATAAAAAAGAGTGGTATGAACATGAGTCTTCTCTTAGTTTATGATTTAAACTTAAAAAGTCACTTGAAAAATGTCTTCTAAAGTAAAGATATAAATTCAGAAAACTCTTATTTTGACTGGATGAGAATAATATGGTCTAATAAGTAGGACAGCCTAAAGAATATTTACTGCAACTTATTTTAGCACATGGACACTTGTAATATGTCCAGTTAAATGGAGTGTTGCAGAGGCACCTAAATTGTGAGCTACCCTTTGAATTCAACTATGAAAAATATTGTAAGATAGGTTAAGAATACATTTCTTAATATGCTGCTTAGCTGTTGAAGAAGTTAAGAGTTGAAAGGAGAGCTTTCAGAATAAATTCCCGATGGACTTCTGAATAAGCCAGAAGAGGTGAACATTTCGATACTGGCCAACAGCCAACACAGATTCTCTATTTCTCACAGAAACACACGCACAAGCATGCACGCGCACATAAACACACACACACACACACACACACACACACACACACACACACACACACTAGTGCTAGTTGAATGGGAAGAAGAAAGAGGAAGAATGGAGCATGGAGGAAACAGACAGACTGAGCTCTGAATGATGAAAGAGGAGATAAATCAATTAGTACTATATGCTAGCTCCTCCTTTTAAAATCACCGGGAACCTTGGAAATCTGGGGCGCCCACGGGGGGTGGGGGTGGGGTGTCTCAGTGATGTCTCTCTAGGAGACTTCACCCCTTTCTCTTTTCAGAAGGCTCATCAGCGCTGAAGTCAATTAACTGCCTGCAAGCTGGCCAGGCTCATCAGAAGCTTCTAGAACACACTGATTCTGCTCCGCATGTGCACCACATACCCAGCTTCCCAAGCCTTTTTCAAGGATGTGGGTTCACTCTAGCATTACAGTGTAAGCCTTCTTCACTAAATCGTGCCTTTTCCGTGAAGGAGGGAACATCCCCACGGAGTTCTGCCCCCTAATCCTGGGAACCGCTGAATCCCCCCCTTTCATCCCAGAGGCTTCCTTCTCCACTCCCTCCAGGAGCCTAGTAGGCTCTGCACCAATTCGACACTGCCCCTTCCTTTTTTAAGGGGCGAAAGGCTGAGCACTCCCTTGCCTGGTAAGTGGTCTGTCACTCTGTCCCGCTGTGCAGCTGTGATTGGCGGGAAGGACAAGTCCTCTGGCCCCGCCCCCGCCTGTCTTTGCCGCGCTTGGTGGTTTTTTTTTTTTTTTTTTTTTTTTTTTTTCAAAGGTGGAGAGCGAGATTCCGGCGCTTGGACCTGATGGAGCAGCATTCCCAATTTTGACGCTGCTATTCTTCCACCAGTGAGACAGAGCCAAAAGAAGGCTGGTCCTTTCCTGCTGAAAGCTTTGGGGAACTGTTGCTCAGGACGTAGGCACTCCTGACGCATCTTCTCAGTCTCACTCATTTCTATGGCTTCGCTGTGAAATCACACGCACGTACATTTGTAGCTCTGTGCTCAGAGGAAGGGTCCAGGGAAACATCAAGTATTGGAAAGAGAGGGCTTCGGAGTATTGCGGGAGCTGTCTGAGGTGCTGAAGCCTTCCAAGCGTTTGTATCTACCAGCCCCAGAAGGGGTTAGATGGCACGTTTTCATATCTGCCTCTCTGGTCCCTCATGCCTTGGATAAGACTCTTTCCAGGATTGTGAATATCGCTCTGTATCATGGCCCACGTGAGACACTTTCGGACACTAGTTTCTGGATTTTACTTCTGGGAAGCCGCACTGCTACTGAGGTAAGTCCACTTACATTAACAGTCTCATTAAGAGCTCAATAAGCCAGTGCAACCACTTGTTAATGAGGAAGCTGAGAAATGTGTGATTGTGTACTGACTTACTGAACCTGTCGCTTAAATCACATTTTTCTGTTTAAAAGAGCCTCTACTGAGACCTCTAGAAACGTGTAATTTTCTGTTATTTTCACTGACTGTGTGTGTATTTAAGTAACTGAACACTTCCTACGTTACTGTTTAAAATCTAATGTTTTAAAAAATATACATGTTTTTCCTTCTCATATATTTCTCTTAGAGTACTCTTTGGAATGGTGAGTTGTGTGTTCTGAATGTTAATTTCTTTTAAAAAGTTGCAAAACATTAAGAATTCAAAAATGAGGCATCATTAAATTAGAAAGAAAAATATAAAACATAGGCACTTATGGATCAGAGAAATGTCATTTTTAATGAATGCAGAGATTGAGTTAAAACAGGGACTTTAAGGTACTACTTTGCAGTGACCTAATTCAATACATGAAGGCAAAATCATTAATAAAACATCAGATATGTTCTATGCCTACAGTTGTCATTTGGAAGCAAGCAGCATAAAAGGCCTATCAACTTGTAAAATTGTTGTGATATGACATTTTTTTACTATGTCCCAATCATGTTAGCTAGGCTTTCTACTTTACAGTTACTTAGAAGAGACTAACTAAGAGAAGCTATGTGAGAGTTCAGATACTTGAGATCCCATTGTTAGTCAAACGCTGTATGAAAGCAAGATTGTTCAGATAGATTTTTAAAACTAGCAACATTAATTTTAGGTTACAATTGTCTCATAATTACTGTGGGATTTTCACTTAATGGCTGACACCCTTTTCAAGCATTCCAAACTTAAAGAGCTAGAACAACTGTGTTCGTTAAGCATATTCTGATTTCCATCTGGTATAAGAAATCTTTCTTATGCTAGTAAATCTCATTTTATTCTTTTGGCCACCTTAAAAGGTATGGCTCTCCTGAGCTGCCTTACATGAAGTCATATTGTTCTGGCACGCCTGTGTATGTAATAGTTGAAATGATTGAGACGAAAATTACATTTTGTCCAAATGTTGACTGCCTTCTATATTGAGGGCTTGAAATCACAGTATTTTCAGTGAAAAGGATTTTAATATGATTTTTACAAGTTTCTGTAATTTTCAATTGACAGAGGTTTTCTATATAGGGAACATATCAAGAGTATGAAAATGTCATGGAAAGTGGAACAAAGTTCAGATTACAATAAACTGATCATTTTTCCATGATATTTTCTACTACAATCATTTATAATTTTTATATCAAAGGTGATACTATGCATTTTTAAAAAGCAAAAGTGTTTATTTGATTTAAATTATATGTCAGTAATTGAGTTGTATTAGTCAATGAACTAAAATTTGTGTAATGACAATTCATCACAATATTTTTATTGTAACTAGATATAAATTCTTCATCATTGAGTGCTCAGATTTGTGATATTTTTATTGAAATTTACAAAAAGCTAATGTGATAATTATAATTTATCCTCAATAACATTAAATGGTTAAAAAATTTAAAAGAACAATCTAATCATAAATTCTTAGAAAAAGACATCCTACCAATAAAGAGCTATTTTATTACTTCCATTGTTCATCAATTTTCTTTCTTTTCAAAGTCTGGGAAAACTTTATCCTAAATAGGAATTAGATGAGATTAGGTCATTGTTCTGTGAAAACTTTAATAACATACAAAAAAATAGGTATTTTCACTCTTAGTGGTTGGCCTTAAAAGATTTCCATAGGAATGAAAGATTACCTTATTGAAAATGATGTATGATGCCTTCATGGAAATTATTCTTTGTTAACTAAATCTACTTGTATCCTATTACTAGAAAAGGAAAAGTGAAGATATTGATTTGAAGTATGTACTTTTTTCCTGTTAGCTATAGTCAGTTCACAGTCCCATTGAACAGCAGCAATCACTATGACAACATAATTATATATTAGCAAACTCTTTCCAGGGCAATATAGGAGCAAGAGCACCAATCAAACAGAAAAATAGTTTATAAAGTTCTGATTCAAATAATTTTACAGGTTTTTTAAGATTTTTAAGAGTTTTGTTTAAATAGTATACATATTTCTAAAATAAACATATACATAAAATTTAGATAAGGTTTTCATAAAGGGAACATACCCAGGTGAATAAATCACAGACCAGGAATTAGAAGTATCAGTCAATACCACATAGATGCACACACCAGCCACCACCTCCATCTCCCCCTTCAAAGACATCACCTTTTCCTAAAGTAATTGCTATCCTAATTTATGACACAAGTATGTTTTTCTTGCATTTATGCCACAAATGTGTTTTTCTTGCACATTATAAATAAAGAATAATTTTCAACCAATTCGTTTTTCAGAACACTATGCCTGTATGATTATCCATGGTACTGTATGTAGTAGGAACTTACTCTCATTAAAGTATGGGTGTACCTTGTATGACCACATGACAATCAACTTACCCATGGCTCTCTTAATGAACTCACAAGCTATATTCATGGACTAGTTTGGGCTATTATAATTTTACCATGAATATCCTTGAACATTTACCATGAATATCCTTGAACATCTTGTGATGTGATGTGATGTGTGTGTGTGTGTGTGTGTGTGTGTGTGTGTGTGTGTGTGTGCTGTGTATGCCAGCTCTAAGATCTTTTTCTGGAAGAATTGCTGGATCATAAGGCAGGCATGAGTATGGTTAGATGAGTATATTAAAATTTGGTAGATGCTGCCATGTTCCCAAAGCAATTGTACCTAATTCTATTCCTATAAGTGACATCTAAGTTCCTCTTGTTTACTAATAAATAACTAGATTAATGATAAGATATTATAAGCATGTCTAATGCGGTCCTTAATGACTGTTGCAAGACTACAGGTTTTTTTTTTTTTTTATATTCAGAAGATTTCTGCATTTGGTAAATAAGTTTATTAAAATCAGTCAAAGTTATCAGAACAAAATATTTATTACCACAATGCAATTAGATCTATGAGGAAGACATGTCAGGCTTGGGATATTTTAAAGAAGATGGATCTTTAAATAAGTTTATGTTTCAAAATTGTATAGACATAGAATATTAATTTTTAAGTATTGAAGGTGTTAGAGCTTTTTCATTTTGCTAAATTATTGCTGTTTTATTAAGTACTTTTTTATGAGTTTTAGTTTTCATCTTAATAAAACCAGGAACAAAACATCACTGTTCAGCTCTCTTTGAAATGCAGATAAGTGATGATTAAGAAGGACTTGCAGAATAAATGCCAAAACATAAAACCAGTAACAAAATTTTCTTTAATGTGGTGGACCACAGACTACCCCATTTCATTTTTTGTTTTGTTTTGTTTTGTTTTGTTTTAAGACAGGGTTTCTCTGTGTAGCTTTGCGCCTTACCTGGAACTCACTCGGTAGCCCAGGCTTGCCTTGAACTCACAGAGATCCGCCTGGCTCTACCTTCCGAGTGCTGGGATTAAAGGCATGCGCCACCACTGCTCAGCTATAGAACCAATAGAGGCTTGCTACTTGAATAAATCATAACATTTTGTGGCTAAACCTGACTGTGTAAACTTCAGAGATCAATGCTAATGAGAAGTAAACATGTCTTAATGTATTACGTTGAAATCTACCAAAATATTTTGTCACTTAAAATTTTTGGTTTTGATTTTTTATTATGCTCTAGAAGGTGAGAACAATATTTTTAAGTGGCTTTTCTGGGGAAATCTGTTTTCTTATGTAACACACAGAAAAGTACTATATATCAAAGAATAAACTTATGGTTCATTACATGAGGTAACACAGTCTCAATAATTTTTATAGTTTTAGGAAATTCCACTTCACATATGTGAGTCTTCTGCTTTTGAATGAAAAATTATATAGAGATGAATCATAGCCCAGCATTCCAGTCTATCTATGTTGCAGTTTATAAAACAACCCTTTCTTCTATAAAATTAATTTCTTTTTATTCATAGAACTCTGTACCAAGGTATGCCAATTAACAATTGTGTTCCTATGTATAACGTTAAGAATTTCAGTAGGATTCACTCACCAAATTCTGTGCATGTGTTTGTGTGCCAAGCATGGCTAGCTATGCTTGACTGGGGAACTATTACCTTCCTAAGCATAAGACTTAAAGCACAGAAGAGAGAGTGGGACCAAGTGTCAAGAAACATACAAACTGTTTTCTGAAACTTGAGTCAGCAAAGCTAGTGATAGTCTGGTAGTTGTTCTGGATCAGTCATGTCAAATACTTGCTCAATGATCAGAGAAGAATATTTTGAATAGGTAGTTGTACAGTTATACAGTCCATATTTAAGGAATGGTGATTGACAAAGTTACTAGAAAAAAATCATAGTGTATGTTCTATGATCATATTCTCTTTGCTTAATTATTAACAATACATAGTAACTAAGCTTAATTATACATAATACAACTTTAGGGATGGAGAGACGGCTCAGGTCAAGGTGCTTGTTGCTAGGTCATATGACCCAAGTTATAATCACAGAAACAACATGATAAAAGGGGAGAACGGACTCCTAAAAGTCCTCTGACTTCCACAAATGTGCTGTGGAATGTACATGTTCCAATACATAAAAACTTACAGAAACACAGACACACAGACACACACACACACACACACACACACACACACACACACATGTCAATAAACATAAATAATAAGCCCTCACTAGTAGGGAGGTAAATGCAATGCAATGGAATATGAATAAAATTAGGTGCAATTGACTTAATTATTACTCAGTAGTTACTATTGTAGAGATAGTGTTAGACTGGGACTTGGATCAAAATAGTTATGTATCTCTCTCTTCAAGAGACAGAGTTTCCTTCAAAATTATAGGCAATGGCTGGGTGCAGTGTCATTCACGTGGCCTTAGCTACTCAAGAGAGTTCATTCATGGTCAGCCAAATTAACATAACAAGACCCGGTGTAAAAACATGCATGTAATCTAAAAGTTGATAATAGAATCTAATCTATCATGGTGGCAAACTCCAGTAATTTGAGCTACTTGGGTTGCATAAGAAAGAAAGACTAAAAATTCAAGGCCTTCCTGGGCCACAGAGCATGACCCTGTCTCAAAACTAAAATAAATAGATAGATAGATAGATAGATAGATAGATAGATAGATAGATAGATAGATAGATAGATAGATGTAAAATAAATAAAGTAAAGCTGGGACATAGCTTAATAGTAGAACACTTTTTTTTTTTTTTTTTTTTGGTTTTTCAAGACAGGGTTTCTCTGTGTAGCTTTGCGCCTTACCTGGAACTCACTTGGTAGCCCAGGCTGGCTCGAACTCACAGAGATCTGCCTGGCTCTACCTCCAGAGTGCTGGGATTAAAGGCGTGTGCCACCACCGCCCGTCAGTAGAACACTTTTATAGTAAACATAAGAATAAGCATAAGCCCTATGTTCAATCTTCAGTACAGAAATTTAAAAACAAGATGTAAATACTGATATTAGTGAATTCTCAAGAAAAAAATCTTTTCATGTAGCCTTGCTTTATAATTTAGAAACTGCAATTTGTTTTTTTCTTCAAAAAATTTGACTTAAATATTAGAATCGCACAAAACGTTTGGGCCATTTTTAGACAGAGGCCACTGAAGTGGTTTAGAATGTTTGAAGTTGAGATGCAATCTTTGTGTCCTGCCATCCCTCAGGTATGTACGGATGTGCAGTAGTTTAAATCCTACCAATGTATATTTTAGCAATGTACATAAAAAGAATACTGGATTAGGCCCTTTGCATGGAGAGACAGTTGTGTAGCTTGATCAGCTTGGGAGGCCCCCTAGCGGTAGGATTAGAATCCATCCCTGGTGCATGAGGGGGCTTTTTTGAGCCCACTACCTATGATGGGTCACCTCATACAGCCTTGATGCACATGGAAGGGTTTGGACTTGCCTCAACTGCATGTGCCTCCACATGAGAGGTCTTGCCTTCTTGTGGGAGAGAGTGGGGGGTGAGTTGGGAAGGAGAGGCTGGCAGGGCGGAGGAGGGAAGAGGAAGATCTTTGATTGGTGTGTAAAATGAATGAAAAAATTTCTTAATAAAAAAGAATACAAAAAACATACATAAAAGGTATAAACAATACAAATATATGGCAGAAAGATGGCTCACCAGTTAAAAAGGCAAGAGCTCCAGACTCAGGTCTATGTACCTTCACTTTTGTGTGTGTGTGTGTGTGTGTGTGTGTGTGTGTGTGTGTGTACATCCATGTGTATACACATACAAATTACACACATACAGCTTTTACTCATACTGAGTTGCCTCATCCAGCCTTGACATGGAGGTTTGTGCCTAGTCTTATTGTAATTTGTTATGCAGTGTTCAGTTGATATCCCTGGGAGGCCAGCTCTTTTCTGAAGTTAAATAAAGAAGTGGATCTGGTGTAGAGAAGAGGTGCCCAGGGAGAACTGAGAGGCATTGAGGGAGAGAAAACTGTGGTCAGTATGTAATGTATGAGAGAGAAAAAAAATTTAAAAAAAGACAAAAACAAGAAAGAATGAAAAATACACATATGTTCAATGAGTGTGGAACACAGAGCATGGTGCAATTAGAAAACATTTAGCTTTGATCTCTTATATCATGTGAAATACATAATGGATCCCCACTGCTTGTCCCACCAAGCTTCTCTCTATTTCTTCTCCATATGATTTTTTTTTTCTATTTAGACTACAAATGCTCACTAAAAACACCTGATACTGGCACATGTCTGCATAGAACCATGATGTGATTATTCCTTGGTTGTCTTTGTTTTGTTGCCTCTCATTCAAGAATGGTACAACTTGTAGCCTTGTTTTGCTTGGAGAAGTAGCCAGGAAAGGGGAATAATGAGCTGCCCCATCTGGTTTTGGATTGGATGCGGGAATTCTATGAAAGAACCAACCAAGTGTGTGAATCTATTGAGCGGTTCAGATGCAGAGGTAAACCCATGCTGAAACTGCATGCCAACCACATGCATTTTCCAGAATTAGGGTTTTAATCCTCAGGTGCCATCAGAAAAAGAAACTGATCAGTAGATGTGGCCCCCAACAAGGAATATTTCTGAAATGCAAAATCTCCATGCTAGACATTCCTTTGGTGAAAGTAAGAGAACTGGTAACTCACAGTCAATTTAATCCACAGTAGTAGCCTTGGGGGTGCAGTTAAAAATGACATGAAAGTTAAGTGTATTGGTTCTATTACAGTGTTAATGGATGGGAGAATTTCAAAGGCAATTGGTGAGGGCATGCAACCATGTGTATTTCCTACATCAAATATAGCAAACCTTGAAGTAGTTCTGATAGCATTACAAACGTATGGCTAGAGTAGTATATTAGGCTTGCCATGATGGTAACTGGGCCATCCAACTCCTACCTAACTCTGAGAACATCTGACAAATGTTTACAATGAAAGGCCATTCCCGAAGATTCAAAAATTCTCCACATTTAGACTTCTTTTTTAGGAAATGATAAAATATATTTGTTAAATAATTTAGTAATAAAAATTAAAAAGGTTATTCTATGTCTGCTATCCAAAGTAAGCTGGATTTCCCTATGTACACACATGTAAATATTAGACTCTGAGTTTAGGTTTTATTTACTTATTTTTGTTTTTTAGATATTTTACATTTTAGATGAAGTTCCTGCTATATCTGAATCATGATTTGAATCAGGACCAGTTTCCAATCTGTTGTTCCATGCAGGAAGCTCAAGAACTCCAGGTTAATATTGCTTTGGAAGTTCTGCCTGGACCCTTCTATGATTTGAATTAAAATGTGTGCAATAATGTCTGCATTTTCTTTCTAGGGTGCAAAACCTACATTTTGACAGTCAGTCACTTTACACACAAAGTATCACTTTCATATTTGTGTTTTAGTTTCATCAATTTTTCTTTCACCTTAAAAATTATAGGTTCCTCAAGGATGGACTCATTTCTGAACAATGCCTCCCTAACATTTAATTCAATATTATACACGGAGTAGTAGAAACTCAACAAACAATAAAAGATCCTGATATGGCATCTGCTTATCTACCATATGACATAAAAAGCAAATTTTGTATTCAGTATCTCATATAAGACATATAATCAAACAAATTACCATTAGAAAATATTACCTACTGTGAGACAAGGTAAAAAAATACATATAGACATTGGAAACATCTAGAGGCTAGTAATGGATTTGTTTGTTTTTATTCCATGGGGACTTGAAATTTTGTTGTGTAATGCAATACAAATTATTTTACAATTTTTTAAAATATTATTATTATTTCTCAGATATTTTTATTATTGCTTTTTTTAAGTATCATTTTCTATGTACTATTCTAACCATACTCCATGAAACTATTATGCTATAGACACATTGTATATCTCTTGCTCATGTACTCTACGTGCTTATACTCATGTATTAATACTAACAGTTTAAATCCCTGTACAAGTAAAAAAATTCTGCCTAGCTTCTTTGGGCTACTGATAAGCCATAGTATAATGATTGCCACCATGTTGTGATAGTTCTTATGCTAAAGTTGTACAGTTATATCACCTGGAATCATAACTGAGAAATAAAGCATGTTTTTGCTTATTTTGCATTACTACATATTTGCAGCTTTGACAATAAACAAACTGTGTAATTTAACTACCAACTTTGTTTAACATTAAGTATTTCTAAAAACAAAGTGGCAAGGATTAGCACCTTCTCTTTTCATAAAAATATGGTTTTAAGAAGCTGTTAGGCTTTCTACAAATATATTTTAAGTGACAACAAATGTCACTATTGGATGTCTGTCATAATTTTATCTACATATGATTATGAAGGAACATTGTAACTTACTGTTTTTTTTTTCTTTTTCTTTTTCTTTTTCTTTTTTTTTTTTTTTTTTTTTTTTTTTTGGTTTTTCGAGACAGGGTTTATCTGTGTAGCTTTGCACCTCTCCTGGAACTCACTCTGTAGCCCAGGCTGGCCTCAAACTCACAGAGATCTTCCTGCCTCTCCCTCCCAAGTGCTGGGATTAAAGGTATGTGCCACCACCACCAGGCTGTATTTCTTTTTTATAAGTTAGAATTTTGGTTTTCATATTGGCATTAAGCACATGTGAAATCTCATATGTAAAGTTATAATGCCCTTATAAAACAGAATCCCGGTAGTTAGTGTTGGTGTTTGCCCTAGAAAGTCCCGTTATGTAAATACAGAAAGCAAAGTATAGCTATAACAAAAATTTTACAACTTATTCATAGAAAATTCTAGCAAGAGAAAAAGTAGAAGAAAATATGAATTATCAGTAGCATGTGAAGAATCAGCAATGATGTTTGACTTGCAAAAAATTTCATGTTCAGACTTTCCTAATAAGGCTTCAAGTGTGAGCCTGGAAGAAGATAAACAGGCAGAACACAGTGAAATGATATCCCATTTCCTCCATGAAATGAGTGGGGGGAAATGTGAGTTCCATCTCTTCGTCTGGCTAAATTCTCCGCATTTTATGTCACCTTCTCAAGGAAACCACCTCTAATCTCATCTCTCGTCTCAGTGAGGACATCTCTTCCAGGTGCCAATGCCATGTGTCTCCTGGCATGGTGGATGTTTGAGTATGACCCATACTCAAAATGTAAATTCATTTATAACAAAGACAGTGACTTATTCCTCGTCTCTCTCCATGACTTACATGAATGTCTTTCACACAAACAGGTCTCTGTGACTTCTGGTCAGAAGTCCTGTGTTTTGTTTACTTGTCCTAAAAGTAAATTAACAGTTTCAAAAAGACCACTCTCTTCAAGCATGGCCATAGACAATGTTATCTTTTTCATTCACCATTCAAGAGGATATTTGGTGAGGGGTTTAGAGTAATAATTTCATTCATTCATATTCTTATGTGATACTATTTACTACTGGGTATGTTGTTCTCCATCCTTTCACCGAAAAGAATTTCCAGAAAATGTCTTAACTTTTTCTCTTCCCCACCATTCCCTTACCTGTGCCTACCTTGTTCCTGCTGAGGATCATCCCTGCCTGCCCTTCTCTATTGCATGAAACCTCTTGTAACAGTTTCCCTTTCAAGTGCCAGCAAAGCATAAAGCACAATCTCATTCATGGGATAGATGTTTAGATCAATTTTGACTTTTTATCATTTAGTGTCATTGGTCTTTGTGTCTGTGAGTGAATGTATGCATGTATTGAAGAGCAGAGGACAACGGGTGTCATGTTAGCCATCATCTACTTTATATATTGAGGGAGAGTTGTTTTGTAATTGTTCAAAGATTAGCTGGGTTGGCCGGTCAATGAACCTTGAGGTCTTGTCTCTGTTTCTGTACTGTTAGGATTGCAGATGTCTGCCACCACACCTGGCCTTTTTATATGGAAAAGTTCTAGGGATTCAGACTCAGACCCTTGTACTTGGATGTCACATGATTTACTGACTACACTGTTGCCCTAACCCCTCATTTACTTTTGTTAATGCATCTGCAGTGGAAATAAGAAACATAAACCAGAGACCACCCTGAACACAAGCTAGGTACTAATCAATTGTTAATTAACATATTGAAGGTCACACTTAAATTTCTGTTGTCTCTGTTATAGCTCTCAGATCAGTCACTGGCCTGTTTCCAAGTCCCTAGATGAAGTGAAAAATGCTGATAGCATAGGATATGTTTCTTCTTTTAATCTATTTATTTATATGCATATAAATATTTAGTTCCAAGAAACTATTTATTGTCAATAATCACTGAAAATTTAACCATGGATAACTACCAAAAGTAGTAATAGCTACAAACATTTAAAAAAAAGCAAAACCATACTTTTTGAGTATAGAAACAAACAGAAAGTCTTTCTAAAGAAAAGGGAAATTTTAAGTGGATGCAGAGCTCCAGATGGAGCGAGGACCATTTCAAGTGGAAGCTGCTTCATTAGCATGGACAAAGTTTCAGGGAAAAAAATGGAGGTACAGTTAGCTTCACAGTGACATTTTAACCACAGGGGCCCCCATTTTCTTTTAAATAAATGCATGCATTATGCTATTTTGGGACGACCCTCTCCTGCAAGATCTGTAGGATATCAGCAAGTGCTTTTTAAAATAATGTTTTCTCTATTACAAAATGTGCTATTTGCCTTCCTTGATTGTAAGGGAAGATCATATTCTGAAAAGCTAATTCATTGGCATTTGTTCGCTGTATGTATTTGTTGAGTCCTACCACTTACAATCTGTTTACTTTGTGTATATGAAGTTTAAGGAGTGAACTTTAATTATTGGTAATTTAAAAAAAAAAATCAAGAAAAGGGAGTTGCGCTGTGGCTTAGCCAGTGCTTCCTGAGCAGTGAAGAGGATCCCAGTTCTGTCTATAGGGCCACTGTAAAACAATGTGTGGTTGTTTGATCGTAATCCCAGCACTAGGGAGCAAGAAACGTATGACCTCAACAACTTATTACCCGGAAAATCTCACAAAATTGATGAGATCTACAACCCAGTGATAGACCCTGTTCCAAAAACACACTGTGGCATCTGATGGGGCAACATCCAACATTTTCCTGTGGAATTCGCAGGTAAGTATACACATGTACACACATCCATACCCAAAGAAACCTGCATGCAAATAGATTTATGATACACATCACACACAGAGACACATACCCATGTACACACACACACACACACACACACACACACACACACACACACACGCACACACATACACACGCACACACGCACATACACACAATTGCACATAGGTTTACGGGTTTTCATAATGTTAAAAAATGATTATTTTCTTGGCCAGAGTTAAAAATTGGAAATATGTCAGGTAATCCTAATTCTGAGAACTTTTAAACAGAGTTACTTTAGAAACTACTTCCTTGCTAATAATAATGCTAAGATGCATTGAATGGTATATCTACTATTTATTCAATGACCTTTTAATGAGAGATTTCTCCTTTGTCTGCTGGCATACTAGAGAACCCTTCCTTGTGCAGCACATCCTGCTGTCTTATACAAATACATGAACTTCTTTGTGTCCTTTTTTGCCTCTTATTTCATGTGGTGGGAAAAATAGAAGCAGCAAGGATTATATAGATTAGACTCCTGTACATCTTACTCTTCTTCAAGTCGTTGCTTTGTAAGGATCTTAAGATACTTGAAAAGACTTTTGAATCCTTCTTTTCTCCCTTAAGCCCTTGGGATTTAGGGTATTTCCTTCTTCCTGAAAATCTTACACCATGAGTATCATCAAAGACAGAGATTCTACTGCAGATCTCTGCTGGTCTCTCCAAGATTATAGTAGACTTGAATCTTATTTCTAGCCCAAATATTTCTCCTTAACTCAGATAATATAAAACTCAAATTTTACTTTACTTAAAAAACTCGAAGTTCTTATCATTTTCTGTGCATGTCTCATGTTTTCATATATGTCAACACACAGCTGAGCCTATAATGGAAAAGTTTAATGGATATAAAAATATATCAAAGACCTGAGAAAATTAAGATCTAAGCTCTGAATGCAGTGTAAAATCATAAGCTTTCCTTAGAAACAGCTAGCTTATTTTAGACTTTTTCTTTCAAAAATAGCAAGTCTTACATTTTGTCTGATCTCTGAATTCGTTTGTGAGTATACATCCAAACAAGAAATGTGGAGACAATACTCTAGGTCAGACTTCCTTTCTTGTAATGAGAGGCTTGGTGACTTTTCTATGGACTGAGTGATTTTTTTTCAACAATGCTGCCTTTAAAGTGTAATGTATACAGCTGTGTGCATCTATAGAATATGTTTTTTACATTGACATGATCAAAATGTGAAAATCTTTCTTTAGCAGAAATTTACTGAGCATTGTAGCAATGACTCCATATTTGTTTGACATAAATGGCCTGCCTTCTAAAATCTATTTTATAACTAACATCCACTGTAGTCATAGAATTATTTAGTTATAGCAAAAAAAAATCATTATTTTAGTTCAGATGGGATTAATTTTAAGGAATTCAAGGTGCTGAATAATATCAATTTAAGGGAGTTATATTTCTGTCACTTTTAAAGACAGTATCTTTTTAGGTACCCATAGTCTAGAATTCTCTGTGCTGACCAGGATATCCTAAGACTTATACAGACCCACATGTCTCTGCCTCTCAAGTACTGGAATTAAAGGTGTACACCACCACACCCAGTTTTCTATCACAATTTTTTTAGTGGAAAAAAACAGAGTATGTAGAGAGTAAGGAATATAATCAAAATATATTTTATGAACATTTTTAATTAAAAATAAAGAAAAAAGAAAATCTGAGGATGCATGAACACCAAGACTAGCATGGGGCTTTTTACAAACCCTTCTAGCCTTTCCTTTTGCTGTCCTTGACATGGCATTGCTTCCTTGAGATGTAGGACAAACCAGAATAAAAGAGGAAGCCCAATTTTAGAAACAATCCCAAAGTTCAAATGTTCCCATTTTCTAGTCAAGTATCAAGTTCTAGGCAGTACACTAAATACAGAAATTGCATATTCACTTTTTTTTGGAAGAATCTTAATGTACTAGAGTACTAGGTTTAGAGATTCTGCCTTGTGGAACTCAGTCTTTAACTAGAGAAAGAAGAATTTATGGACCCATAGGAAGCGTGATCAGATTGAGGTTCAGGTATCTCTCTCAAAAAAAAAAAAAACAAAAAAAAAACTAAAGAAAATTGAGAAGAATGTGATTTCACCATTAGAAAGGGATAAACTGAGTCTTAGAGGAATTAAACTATGCTCAATGCAATAAAATATTCTAAAATTAAAAAGGGGACCACATATATAAAGTAGGAGGAAAAACTTTATAGCTAATTGCATATGGGAAGCAGAGAGTAACATAGGATAATACGCGCGCGCGCACACACACACACACAAACACATACACACACATACACACAAACACACATACACACAAACACACACACACATACACACACACACACAAACACACACACAATAGTAAATGATAACACCCTGACAAAAGTAGCATATAAATAAAAGTAACAGTTGTGTAGAGAAGGCTTGTAAATTAAGTTACACACACACACACACACACACACACACACACACACACGCATGCATGCATGAACACATGCATGAGCACATGCACGAACACATGCACTCATGCACACACACATAGAAGGGGACTGAGAAAGAGAACTGATATCCATGACTTTCTCAGTTACTGGAAAACCTCAGAAGTGATTATAGATCTGAAAGTATGCATGATTGCATAGCAAGTATTCTGAGGCAGAGCTTACAGCACTTCCATATTAACAGTATACATTCAATTGCTGTAAGTGAAAAGCCTGGTGGTTCATGTAGAACTCTGGATTATGGACTCTTCTAGTCCCATGAGACATCACATACACTGGGGGCTGACTATGGGCATTAGCATAACATACATGCAATCCATCGTGGCATACAGATGAGAAAAAAAATGAAAAGAGCCAAAAGAGAGAGTTCTTGATAGCTTTATTTTACTCTTAATTTCTATTGATTTTATTGTATTATTTTTTCTTTCTTTATTGAGGAGCTTTTTATTCATTTTACATACCAATCACAGACCCTCCTCTTCCCTCTTCCCTCTTCCCAACCCTCCAGTCATCCCTCACCCATCCACCCCCCATTCCCTCCTACAAGAAGGTAATGGTAGAGGCAAGAAATGGATGGAACCACTCAGAACCTTTCCCCAGTTCTGTCATGCACCTAAAACTGTATAGGACATGTAAGGAAAACTTACTAGATTAGAAATGGAAGGTTTGCATCCCTTGTCTATGGAAAAGAAGTCCACGAATAAGGAAATGCTTTGCAATAGAAGGTAAGGAGAAAAAGTGAGCAAAGAGTCTGACAAAGGTGAAGACGGGATGTGAGAGCCAGAGCTGAAAGGGTCAATTTCTGAAGCACAAGAGATGAAGTCTTTGGAACTAAAACGGATGTTAGGCTAGGTGCGTCCGTCATGGGCTATAGAGACGCGAGAGGTTGTAATTTTATAATTAAGACAGTTGAATGGCCAGTTGTTCTTGGGAAGGAGGAGGTCAGGTTATCAGCAGAGATAAATATGAATAGTAGTAAAGCAGATGAGTGACGGCTGCTCAAGTAACTACAAATGCAGTTCTGCTCCTTCTGCGGCACTGCGGTGAGGAGCTGCTCGCTCGGGCCAGCATTGCGGCAGCTCCTTCAGGGCCTCCTTCATGGCCACTACGAAGGAGGAGGCCGAGGGTCAGAGGGGAAGGTCCGCATTAGGCCCTAAGAATCTGGGTGGCAAAGCCATGAGTAGAACTCATGCCATCTGATTAACACCAGCTGCTTGTTTTTCCTAATGACTGCCACATGAGGCTCTCCTGTCTAAGGACAACAATAACAACAAAGGACAACTGTTCACTCTGTCCAAGATGATAGGCAGTCCAGGTGCGGGGCACACCTCTAGTATCAGAATTTGGGAGGCTGGCCGGAAGAAGGTCAGTCGGGACTGTGGAATAAGACTATTTCACAAAGAAAAACAAGATCATCATCAAAACAAAACAAATTGAAAAGGAGGGGCTTAACATCTGACAGTGTTAATTAGAATCAAGAGTTTTGGCTACTCTTTCTACTGAAAAATATGATACCCTGTTTCAAACATTTTACTTTCTTTATACTATTGCACACCTGTGCATGAAAGTGTGGTGTATTGTGCTCCCCAAAATATTGTGTGACCTTAATAAACTTATCTGGGGTCAGAGAACAGAACAGCCGCTAGATATAGAGGCCAGAAAATGGTGGCACACACGCCTTTAATCCTAGCATTCCAGAGGCAGAGACTGTCTGGATCTCCATGAGTTTAAAGCCACACTGGAAACAGCCAGGCATGGTGACTCATGCCTTTAATCCCAGGAAGTGAGCCTTTAATCCCAGGAAGTGAGGGCAGAAAGCAGAAACGTATATAAGGCATGAGGACCAGGAACTAGAGCTAGTTAAGCTTTCAGGCTTTTGAGAAGCAGTTCAGCTGAGATTCATTCTGGATGAGGACACAGAGGCTTCAAATCTGAGGAAAGAGGATCAGTTGAGAAGTTGGCCAGGTGAGGTAGCTGTGGCTTGTTCTGCTTCTCTGATCTTCCAGCATTCACCCCAATACCTGGCTCCGGGTTTGTTTTTATTAATAAGACGTGTCTAAGATTTGTGCTACATGAAAGCATGAATACATCTGGGGCTATATTTTCACTCATAATCCTGAGTTATTTTGTTCAGTTTTTGTTTTGTTTGCATCTTGACATGAACAACCGATTATCATAAAGCAGTCTGTGTGTGGTAGGTAGATGACAGGCTTTATTAAATAAAAACAAAATATTTTAATGCTAAAGTAGGCAACTTCTATATATAGGGTTAAACATTTTCATATCACCCCAAAAATTATACATGTAGATCAACGTTTAAAAGTCAGATGAGGGGATGTTGGCTGGGGTGGAGGTCAGGTCCTGGGAAGAAGAGGAGGTAGGAAGATGTAGGAGTTCCTTACTAACACTGTATGCTGGTTTAAGTATAGAGTGATTATTAGCTTGTAGTATAATGTGAGCATCCTTGATTGTGACTTTTTTATTTCACTTTTACTTCTTAAAAGGAATGTAGTCCAATAAAAAACCTTGAATTTTTCATTGTTGAGAAACTTAGTAATACCATATCAGTTGTTACATATATGTCTTTGGCATTTTTAATCATAAATTCTTTTGTGGTATTATTTGATTAATGGTTTGTCTATGTCATTTTTTCTTCCTTCAAAGAATATGATAGTGAGGTAGATGTGAGACAGCCTGAACCACAGGAAGAAATATCTTCAGTCTGTCTTAAACACACTTTAAATACAGCACCTTCCCCTGCGATGTATCACTCACATAAACATTCACAGTCACACAAATGGGAATATCTATGAAAATCTGAGTGTCAGTGTTCTGTTGACTCAGTGCCATTTACAAAACACATTTTGAGTATGATTCCATTTTAAATTCTCTGCACATCTCCTTTCTGCATTAGGGATTTGAGAGATGAGTGCTTTGCTTTAAAATATCCTGCTTTTATATCTTGAATTTTACTGCACTGAGGATTTATTTTTAAAATGTACTTTAAAAATATACATTGGTGTAAATTTAGTTGAAACAGTAATCAGTAAGTTTAAAATAAATTAGTACTATTTCTGCCGTGTGTATTTCCTTGATGAATTTCACTAATTGTTAAAATATAAGTAAAAAGTCATCCCAGACAGTCCAGGCCGCTCCTGATTGGTGAGGTTAAGAACATTTTTCTTTTACCATAGATTTTGGTGTTTTGTATATGATTGACTTTGGTCATGCTAAGAAGAAATTTATATTTTTTAAACGAATTATCTATGTTTTAGGTCTCAGGGGTATGCTTTTAGATAAAATTCACAACAAAGACATCACTCTTAGACAATTACTCACTGATGATTTTATGTAGCAGTTTTAACATTAGTCATTCAAAATGTTAATGAAATCGTCTTCTAAGATCTTGTTTTCTAAAAAAAAAAAAAAAAAAAAAAAAAAAAACTATTTAGTATGTACTAAAGAACCAAATTCTCTTGAGTTACACCTTGAGCAACCTACCCTTTATCAAACAGAATATTGGAAGGTTTTTTAGAAACTAAAGCAAATAGTGTGTTAGTGTTCCTTGTTCATCTCATTCCCCATGAAGAAAGTTACATGAAGTTTCCAGTCTTGTGGAGAATACAATGATATACTATATTACATATCAATAATGAACAGTGGTGAATGACAGAGTTATACATATGACATAAGCTCTGTTCTGTAAGTGACAAGTCAAGAAGTAATCCTTCTGACTCAATCAAGCAAAGGAAATTTGAAGTAGCATGCTACTTAAGTAAAATAATTAATAAGATTCTAGTAAACAAAATTCATAACCTAGTTACCAGTGATCAGGCCACACTCTGAACTGTGAGTAGTTGCTATTATAGCTTCAGTGGACCTTATCCATATTCCATATTCCAGATGCAGAGCATGTCCTTTGCTCCTTTTTAAGATGCAACATTCATGGAGATGGTGAAACCCTTGTGTATAGTGTGAGATTAGGTATGTGTGCACATGTGTCTTAGCTGTGTGTGATAAATGAATGCATATAGAATAAGCAGATTTCAAAACTAACCTGAAGAGATGAGAGATCCAAGGCTAAAGGAAGAAGTTTGTGTATGTGTGTATGCCAAAAAGAAAAGATAACTAAAATAATTTCTCCCCTAAGGAAGAGAAAAGTCATGGTAATTATTAACAATGTTCTACAATATGCAAGTCATCTTAAGAAGTCAGCAGTATTTCACACTTTTTTAAAAAATAGAAGTTAAGGTTGATACATATTTCTCTGACCTTTTGGGAGGATACAAAATCTGCCATTTTGTAGGTTTGAAGTTGTAGCAGCTAATGCAATAATTGTCACTATCTTGAATACATATTCATAACTTTTGATGCAATCACCATAGGCATTTACTTCAAAACCATCCCAAACTGTTTATTTGAATTTAATTTTGCTTTTTCAATAATCATTTAGGAAATGCCTGGTTTGGTTGGTTGTCAGTACAGAAATCCAAATACTTCAGATAAACTATTCCCCAGTATTGCCCTGGTCCTCTCTCTAGCATGACTAAAGAACCTAAAGCTTCTTTACAGGTCACATTCCATACTTACGAAAGTGCGTCTCAGTATAAATAAGTTGGGGATTTTTATATTTTTCAAGACAAGGAAATTATTTATTAATGGTGGCATAACACTGCCTTACTTGTCTATTGTGTGTTTCTTTCTCTCAGAGTAAGAGAGAAGGTAAGAGGCGGGGGAGGGAAAGAGGTGAGGGAGAGTTCCATGGAAAATTCGGTCATTCTCCCTCTTCTAACCCATATCTACCACAGTAAAGATAAGGGAGACTTCTCTTTGAGCAGTTTAGGAGAAGAATCCAAGCACACAGAGCTCAGCTCTTCTCCTCCCTTATTTTCCATGAGCTTCTGAGTAAAGTGGGGTGTACATGCCTCAGATAAACCACAGAGTATCCCCTTAAAGCAGCAATTACATCCATCCTGTGTTTTAGTATATGCATTTCAAATACAGTTATCTTTTACCCACTTACTCAAAACTTTTACCAATTTTAAGGACATCTACTCTCCATTGAAGTGGACACTATCTGGTTACCACCACATGTGAGAAAACTGCTGAATGCTAAATGTGTTTATCTTGTATAAACTGTGCATTTACACACTATCCACTCTTCTATGGAAACTGTTTTCTAAATGATTTTAATTCCTTTGTATAGCTCAAATAGTAATGTGCTGTTAGCTATCTACTTTACAAGTGTCTTACTGAATTTATTTTTGATTAAATGTGATTTCTTAAAAAGACACACTTTTTCAGTATTGTGAACTGTTGTAATGACGTTACATTTCAGCTATGCCCTTTTGTCATATGCTCTCCAATGTTTTCTCAAGTCCATTCAGTTTGACTTCCACTGACTTCCTAACAGTGCTGCATTCAGCCGACACTGACCTCTATATTGAAAAATAGAATGGTTAATTTTCAGTTTTCATCTACTTGGATTGATAACAGCTCTTCCTGACTGGCCCATTGCTTCCTCCTCTTGAACGTCTTTGTTTTCACTGGCTTCCAGGATACCTTACTACACTGGTTGACCTTCTACCTCACGTGTTCACCTTGGCTTGCTGGGATTTTTTTCACCTCTAGCCTTCCATTTCTTCTCTTTTCCATTTTGTTTAATCTTTTCATGACATTATCTAGTCTCCTTAAATACATTCATAACATAATATGGTATGATATAACAAAATATAATAAATATCCATGTGGTAAAGTTCATGAATCCAGCAAGTGCCTTGACAAATATCATCTTCAAAATGAAGTTTATTTCTGGCTTATAATGCTCTGGTTGACTATAATATGAATTCTATGAGGTAGATGATTTGTGCTCATTTTATTTATTGTAGAATCCAGAGTCCCTCAAACAGAACTTAGCATGTTGAATATTTTCTAGGAATAGTTTAAGGTGAAAATGAGTAAGTGTAGGTATTAAAAAACCTTTTCACGTAAGACTTTTCAATTTTTCTTGTTTGTAAAAGTCTATTCCACAAATCTTAAGCAAACTCTGCTCTATTTATAATCCTTTATTTTGAAATTCTTCCAAAGAAAAGTTTGTATATGGATTAATATATCAAAAATTTTTTTTAAAAAAACACCTTCATAGAAGTCCCTGGTCCTGCATCCTATGTATTTGTGTTCCCAAAGAAATGTCTTTTCAAATGCTTGCTTTAACTCTGATGATCATTTTCATGCATTTAAATAACTTCATATTGTTCGCTATTGGTTCACATTTTGCTTGCTTTTAATTTTATAATTATTTTTGTCTTTATTGAATAATTGTTCTGGGTAGGTTTTTACGTCAATTTAACACAGATTAGACAGCATCCTTTCAGACGATGGAACCTCCTTTGTGAAAATGCTTCCACCAGAATGGCCAGTGAGCAAGCCTGTGGTACATTCCCTTGATTTATGGTCTGTGTTTTAGAAAATTATTGTGGTCCAGCCTTAATAATCTTCTTTCCAGGGGTCCAGAGGAGAGTTACAAACGGCACGAGTTATTTTGGGGAAAAGAATCTGTACACAGAGCTCTTTTGTCCATCTATTTTATTCCTCTGGGGTAAATTTCTATCACACAGCTTCAGTTCTGCTCCCATGCCTAGCTTCTTTCTGACCTGATTTCTCTCTACAATTATCTGCTGTCCCCTCTAAGTTCTATCTTAAATCTCTCATCTTAGGTCTGCCCCATCTTGGTCTTTCTCATCTTGTTCTTCCTCATCTGGCTTTTCCTTATCTTCCATCTCATTCTTCTAGTTCTCCATCTAGTTCTCCAGTCAAAATCCTCTATCAGTCTCTGAGGTTTACATTTATATACCCATGCGATAGCAGTGATCTAGCTAAAGCAAGGTCACCAGGCTTGAATTCTTTTTTTTATTTTATAATTTAATTTAATTTTACATATCAGCCATGTATTCCCCTGTCCTCCCACCTCCTGCCTCCCTCATCTTCCCCGCAGCCCACCCCCGATTCCCATCTCCTCCAGGGCAAAGAAACACCTGGGCATTCAGCTCAACCTGGTAGATTCAGTCCAGGCAGATCCAGTCCCCTGCTCCCAGGCTAAGCGAAGTGTCCCTGCATAAGCCCAAGGTTCCAAACAGCCAGCTCATGCACTAAGAACAGGTCCTGGTCCCACTGCTATAGCTGGGTCTTGGGGGAGATGGATTCCCAATTTTCTAAGGAAGCGCCATATTGACTAGCAAAGTTGCTGTACAAGCTTGCATTCCCACCAGCAGTGGAGGAGAGTTCCCCTTGTTCCACATCCTCTCCAGCATAAGCTGTCTTCTGTGTTTTTGATCTTAGCCATTCTGACAGGTGTAAGGTGGTATCTCAGAGTGGTTTTGATTTGCATTTCCCAGATAGTTAGGGATGTTGAGCAATTCCTTAAATGTCTTTCAGCCATTTGAACTTCCTCTGTGGAGAATTCTCTGTTTAGTTCTATAGCCCATTTCTTAATTGGACTATTGGGCATTTTGATGTCTAATTTCTGGAGTTCATTATATATTCTGGATATCAGCCCTTTGTCAGATGTGGGGTTGGTGAAGACCTTTTCCCATTCTGTATGCTGTTGCTTTGTCTTGTTGACCGTGTCCTTTGCTCTACAAAAGCTTCTCAGTTTCAACAGGTCCCATTGATTGATTGTTTCTCTAAGTGTCTATGTTACTGGTGTTATATTTAGAAAGTGATCTCCAGTGCCAATGCGTTCAAGACTACTTCTTACTTACTCTTCTATCAGTTTCAGAGTAACTGGATTTATGTTGAGGTCTTTGATCCACTTGGACTTAAGTTTTGTGCATGGTGACAGATATGGTTCTATTTGCAGTCTTCTGCACGTTGACATCCAGTTATGCCAGCACCATTTGTTGAACATGCTTTCTTTTTGCCATTGTACATTTTTGGCTTCTTTGTCAAAAATTATATGTTCATAGGTGTGTGGATTAATGCCAGGGTCTTCAGTTCAATTCCTTTGGTCCACACGTCAGTTTTTATGCCAGTACCAAGCTATTTTTATTACTGTAGCTCTATAGAAGAGTTTGAGGTCAGGGATCATGATACCTCCAGAGGTTGTTTTATTGTAGAGGATTCTTTTGGCTATTCTGGGTTTTTTGTATTTCCATATGGGGTTGAGTATTATTCTTTCCAGCTCTGTGAAGAATTGTGTTGGTAATTTGATGGGGATTGTGTTGAATCTATAGATTGCTTTTGGTAAGATTGCCATTTTTACTATGTTAATCCTGCCTATCCATGAGCATGGGAGATCTTTCCATTTTCTGACATCTTCTTCAATTTCTCTTTTCAGGGACTTAAAGTTCTTGTCATATAGGTCCTTCACATGCTTAGTTAGAGTAACCCCAAGGTATTTTATATCATTTGTGGCTATTGTAAAGGGTGCTATATCTCTGATTTCCTTCTCAGCCTGTTTGTCTGTTGTATATAGGAGGGCTAATGATTTTTTTTTAGTTGATATTGTATCCTGCTATGTCACTGAAGGTGTTTATAAGCTGTTCCTTGGTTGAATTTTTGGGGTCATTCATGTATACTATCATGCCATCTACAAATAGAGAAAGCTTGACTTCTTCCTTTCTAATTTGTTTTCCCGTAAGCTCCTTATATTGTCTTATACCTCTGGCTAGAACTTCAAGTACTATATTGAATAAGT
Source organism: Onychomys torridus (assembly GCF_903995425.1). Classification (NCBI taxonomy): domain Eukaryota; kingdom Metazoa; phylum Chordata; class Mammalia; order Rodentia; family Cricetidae; genus Onychomys; species Onychomys torridus. The sequence continues at coordinate 48,572,640 of NC_050459.1, forward strand.
ATGGGGAGAGGGGACAGCCTTGCCTTGTTCCTGATTTTTGTGGAATTGCTTTGTGTTTCTCTCCATTTAATTTGATGTTGGCTGTTGGCTTGCTGTAAATTGCCTTTATTATGTTTAGGTATGATCCATGTATTCCTGATCACGCCAAGACCTTTATGAGAAAGGTGTGTTGGATTTTGTCAAATGCCTTTTCTTTATCTAGTGAGATGATCATGTGGTTTTGTCTTTGAGTTTGTTTATATTGTTACATTGACAGACTTTTGGATGTTGAAGCACCCTTGCATCCCTGGGATGAAGCCTACTTGAACATGGTGGATAATTGTTTTGGTGTGCTCTTGGAATCTGTTTGCCAGGATTTTATTGAGTATTTTTGCATCAGTGTTCATGAGGGAGATCGGTCTGTAGTTCTCTTTCTTTGTTGCATATTTGTTTGGTTTAGGAATCAGGGTAATTGTAGCCTCATAGAAGGAGTTTGGTAATATTCCTTCTGCTTCTATTGTGTGGAACAATTTAAAGAGTATTGGTATTAAGTCTTCTTTGAAGATCTGGTAGAATTCTGCAGTGAAACCATCTGGTCCTGGGCTTTTATTTTGGTCGGGAGACTTTTAATGACTAATTCTATTTCCTTAGGGGTTATTGGACTATTTAAATGGTTTATCTGGTCTTGATTTAACTTAGGTATGTGGTACCTATCCAGAAAACTATCCATTTCTTTTAGATTTTCCAGTTTTGTGGAGTAGAGGTTTTTGAAGTATGACTTGATGATTATCTGGATTTCCTCATTGTCTGTTGTTATGTCCCCCTTTTCATTTCTGATTTTGTTAATTTGGATACTCTCTCTCTGTCTTTTGCTTAGTTTGGATAAAGGCTTGTATATCTTGTTGATTTTCTCAAAGAACCAACTCTTTGTTTCATTAATTTTTTGCGTTGTTCACTTTGTTTATATTTTATTGATTTCAGAACTCAATTTGATAATTTCCTGGTGTCTATTCTTCCTGGAAGACTTTGCTTTTTCTTGTTTTAGAGCTTTCAGTTGTGCTTTTAAGTCACTAATGTGAGATTTCTCCAACTTCTTTCTGTGGGCATTTAGTGCTATGAATTTCCCTCTTAGCACTGCTTTCATAGTGTCCCATAAGTTTGGGTATGTGGTGTATTCATTTTTGTTGATCTCTAGGACGTCTTTAATTTCTTTCTTTATTTCTTCCTTAACCCATTGATGATTCAGTTGAGCGTTATTTAGTTTCCATGAGATTGTAGGTTTTCTGTAGGTTTTTTTTAGTTGTTGTTGTTGAAATCTAACTTTAAACCATGGTGGTCTGATAGAACACAGGAGACTATTCCAATTGTTTTGTATCTGTTGAGATTTGCTTTGTGGTCAAGTATGTGGTTGATTTTAGAGAAGGTTCCATGGGGTGCTGAGAAGAAGGTATATTCTTTTTTGTAGGATGGAAGGTTCTTTAGATATCGATTAATTCCATTTGATACATAACATCAGTCCTTTATTTCTCTGTTAAGTTTCAATTTGGGAGATCTTTTCAGTGGTGAAATTGGGGTGTTGAAATCGCTCACTATTAATGTATGGGGTTTTTTATGTGATTTGAGCTTTAGTAATGTTTCTTTTCCATATGTGGGTACCCTTGTGTTTGGGACATAAATGTTCAGAATTGAAACTTCATCTTGGTGGATCTTTCCTGTGATGAGTACGTAATGCCCTTCTTGATCTATTTTGATTGATTTTAGTTTGAAATCTATTTTGCCGGATATTAGGATGGCTACACCTGTTTGCTTCTTAAGACCATTTGATTGGAAAGTCTTTTATTCTTAGGTAGTATCTATCTTCGAATTTGAGATGTGTTTCTTGTATGCAGCAGAAAGATGGGTCCTACTTTTGTATTCATTCTGTTAGTCTGTGTCTTTTTATATGTGAATTAAGTCCATTGGTATTAAGGGATATTAATGACCAGTGATTGTTCATTCCAGTTATTATTTTTATTTTTTTGGTGGTATTGTGGGTAGTGTGTGTGTACTTCTCTTCTTTGGGGTTTACTGCTGTGGTGTTATCTATTGCCTGTGTTTTAATGGGTGTATCTGACTTCCTTAGGTTGGAATTTTCCTTCTAGTGCTTTCTGTAGGGCTGGGTTTGTGGATTAGTATTGTTTAAATCTGGTTTTGTCTTGGAATGTCTTTTTCAATCCATCTATGATGATTGAAAGTTTTGCTGGGTATATTAATTTAGGCTGGCATCCATGGTCTCTTAGTGTCTGCATTACATCTGCCCAGGTCCTTCTGGCTTTCAAAGTCTCCATTGAGAAAATGGGTGTTATTCAGATGGGTTTGCCTTTATAAGTCACTTAGCCTTTTTCCTTAGCTGCTCTTAATATTCTTTCTTTATTCTGTACATTTAGTTGTTTAATTATTATGTGGCGAGGGGACTTTTTTTGGGGCGGGTCTAGTCTGTTTGGTGTTCTATAGGCTTTTTGTATCTTCATAGGCATTTCGTTCTTTGAGTTGAGAAAGTTTTCTTCTATGATCTTGTTGAATATATTTTCTGTGCCTTTGAGTTGGTATTCTTCTCCTTCCTCTATCCCTGTTATTCGTATGTTTGGTCTTTTCATGGTGTCTCAAATTTCTTGGATATTTTGGGTCATGACTTTGTTGGCTTTAGTGTTTTCTTTGACTGAAGAATCTATTTCTTCCACTGTATCTTCAACATCAGAGATCTCTTGCATTCTGTTGGTTATACTTGCATCTGAAGTTCCTGTTCATTTACTCAGATGTTCTATTTCCAGCATTCCCTCTGCTTGTGTCTTCCTCATTTTTTCTATTTCCCTTTTCAGGTCTTGGAATGTTTCCCTCATCTGTTTCATTGCTTTTTCATGATTTTCTTTCAGGGATTTATTGTTTTCTTCTGCTTTATTTTTCCTTTCCTCTAGTTTTTTATAGCGTTCTTCCCATTTTTTTGTCTGTTCCTCTACTTCATTTTTTTATTTCTTCTTTATAAGCCTCTAGCCTCTTCATGATATTATTCATAAGGTTGTTTTCTTCTGTTTCTTCCATTTTTGTGATGTTCAGGTCTAGCTGTTGGAGGAGGGCTAAGTTCTGGTGATGCTGTATTGCTCTTTATTTTGTTATATGCACTTCTGCCTTGACATCTGCCCATCTCCTGGTGGATTCGTTCTTGGTCTTATTAGCACTCTTGGTCCAGACAGAGCTGACAGATTCAGGAAGCCTCTCTCTGATCCAGATGGAAGTCTTGGGCCAGATGGGAGCTGGGGGCTGGTCTCTGAGTCTCAGGCCGTGGCTGGGGTCTCAGGCGGTTGGATGTGGTGCATGGTGTGGAGATTCTAGGGTCTGCCTGGGGATCTTGGAGAAGGGGAACCTTTGGGGGGGTCCCACCCAATGGCCAGAAACTGGGGTCAAGTTGGGCAGGTCTTCCCCAAATGGTTGGTGCCCAGGGTTGGGACCTAGGGGCAGGCCTCTCTGAGTATGACTGCAGGCACTCACCTCTTGTCCAGATGGGAGCTCTGAGGCAGGATGGGAGCTGGTTCAAATTATTTTTTTTTAATAAGAGATTTTCTAGTTCTTTTACATATCAGCCACAGATTCCCCTATCGTCCCTCCTCTCACCTCCAAGCCTTTCCCCCCAGCCCACCCCCTATTCCCACCTCCTCCAACCAGGCTTGAATTCTTACAGGGCCATAAATGTAGACAAGAGTTTTCCTTAGGTACTGACTGTCAGGCTTTTCTTTACAACCCAAAAGGGGAATGGTAAAGGAAGAGGTCAACTAAGAGCTAAAATTGGTTAACATATCAGAAAAGGGAATTTATGTGCTCAAACTACATTCCTAGAGGTGGTTAGGTAAATGTTAGGAGTCTATAACGTTAGTATAAATACCACTAAGGTTATTTAAGAAAGGAGGGTCTGAGCTTAATTTACTTTAATTCAGGAGATTGTTTGACCTTAGATTTTTGATAGGTATTTCAGATAAAATACACTGTTGTAAGTTCCTGGAAGCTACATCACATAGAAGAAAATCATTGCAGAAATTGGTTAATATATATATATACAAAAGCTAAATATCACCAAGACTTCTTAAGCCATGGCTTGACCTTTCGAAAAGTCCTTGACCTTTCCAAGTAGTAGCTTTTGTGATAGTAGCTGAATTCCATTACATTTCCCCAAGGCTTGCAGCAGTGTGTGGCTGTATTTCACAGGAGTGATATTATCCTTGTGTGGATAATCCTTTATGGTCTAGGAAAGGAGGCTGCACAAGCCACTAAGAGCAAGTCAGTAGAAGCATTTTTTTCACCAACCTCTGCATCCACAGCCCTGCCTGGAGGTTTCTGCCATGAGCTTATGCCCTAACTTCCCCGGTGCTGGGCAGATTGCAAGATTTAAGATGAAGTGCATCCCCTCCTTTCCTGTTTACTTTGGTCATGGTGTTTCAGAACAGCAACAGAAATTCTAATTAAGACACTCTCTTTCAGCATGCATTGCATTTCTCTTAAGCTGCAACCTGTCATTTTTCTTTGAAATACAGTTTTTTTTTCCTCTGAAATATGTATGTCCGTACACTCTTTTGCAAATGGTTTCCTACACTTCCGTAAGGCTTTTTGAGTTGATGCTGTCTATGAAAATCACAATTTGGTTTTCTAAGTTAGATAAGATCCTTTGTTGATTCTTTTCCTTGGTCCGCTTTCTCAGTTTACTCTAGTGCAGTCCAAAGGCTTTTCCAGAGGGAGCTTTCACAGGAAACTGGTCAATGATTGGATTATGGCTGCTTAATTGTTTCTCCACTTGATTTAAAGATTGTACCGAATTCTTGTGTATAAGTACTGAGCAAAAATAATTTTCAATCATATAAAATTTAACTTATTATCTTGCAAATACCCACAAATGATAGTTAAAAAGATAAAAGTCATTCTTGTTTCAGTCTTTTGGATTTTTCTTTAAAAAATTTTAGTTTTGCTTATAGGATTGTTCTGTCTACATGGATTTTTATTTCATTTATATGTACATTTTCTATTTACTTTTCTTTTATTAAAATAGATATTTATAATATAATATATTCTGATTATAGTTTTCCTTCCCCCAACTTCTTCCAGATCCCCCCTCCCTTCCCACCAAATCCACACCCTTTTTGTCTCCCCTTAGGGAAGAAAAATCAGGAATATAAAGAATAATAACAAAACAAAATAAAATAAAGAAAGATAAAACAAACAAAACCACTAATATAAATAGGACAAACCACACAATCAAACAGAAGAAAAACACAATAAAACACAAGAAAGACATGTAGAAGCAGAGACACACGTTAGTATACATAAGAATCCCAGAAAACCATGAAACTGGAAGCCATGATACAAACACAAAGGGCCTGAACGATTAAAAAACAACCAACAAACAACAACAAAAACATTGTGAGAAGAAAAACTCCAAAGAGGCAGTGGAGTTTGCTTTCTGTTGCCTATCTACTGCTAGTCATGGGTCTTTCCTTTAAGAGTGATTTATATCCTTAGTAAGCTTCTGTTGCAGAGAACTAATTTGTCATTTGCAAGATCTTTTGGGAGAATCTCTTTAATTTTAATGTTTTACAGTTGTACTAAAAGTAAGTGAACATTGTTCTCCATTAGTTCAACCTACCCTGAACTTAAATGAACTACTTTTATTCTGAAAAAAATATGTATTTTATCAATTTCTTTATATCACCTACATGGTAAGATGTACACATTCAGGGATAGATTATTTTCTGCTTTTTGTCTTCAGGGACTTGAATGTGACTGTTCTTTGTGTCTCCTTTCTGTTGTTTTCTTAGACAAACTTACACCTCCAGTCACTTAGTATTATTTCTATGTGCATTTCAAGACAAATGATTATGCATGCTTATTCTCGATGTAGTTCAAATATTTTATTTAACTATTTACTTGCTTGTAGAGCTTTTAAATTACTTTAAGTTTACTTATATCTGTGGTTTGAGGTAAGAAATGAAGTTATACCACCCTTTCCTATAGAGGGTTGAGTTTTCACAGTACCATTAATTTCGAGTAGCCATTCCCTATATGTTGAATATCCTTCTCTCTACCCCATATTTGACTCACAACTCAGTTCCTTATAAAATATCCCTTGAACATCTTATCAAATATAAACTCTCATATATTTTCCATTTTATCACATTGATAGCTTTTCTTTGAGTCTTAGAATACCCTACAATTTTCCTCTTCAATGTATAGTTTCAGGCCATGAAGACTTTACTTTCTATTGCATGCAGAGTTTACAGTAAAAATTTTGATACCACATAGCTACAATAATGTGAATATAGGCATATTTTTTGAATATACACAAATGAATTATACATAAGGAGCCATATACATACATGTTATTTCAGTCGTATACATTTATGTTATTTACATGATGTGGAAACATGAATGCTTTTATTGTCTTACCTTTATAATCTATGAATTTTTGTATTGTGTGTGTGTATGTGTGTGTGTGTCTGTGTCTGTGTGCATGTGGGTGTGGAGGTCTGAGAGAAGATGTAATATGTATGTATGACTCTAAAGCTCTATTTTTTATGCTCTCTCTCTCTTTCTCTCTCTCTCTGTCTCTCTCTCTCTCTCTGTGTCTCTCTCTCCCTCCCTCCTTCTTTTCTCTCTTTCCCTCCCCCCTTCCTCTCTGTGTATGTATGTATGTAGCTACATCTGTGAATGTGGGTGTGTTCATACCACAATACTTCTACCACACTTATGTGGATCTCAGAAAATAACTGTGAGTGTTAGGTCTTGCTTTTCACCTTGCTTGAGACAGGGTTTATTTGTTGTTTGCCCAAAAACTTCTAAGATTTTCTTGCATGCTTTCCCATATCCCCATAGAGGCACTGGGATTATTTGTACTCATTCTATGGCATTTAGCTTTGGTTGAGATTCAGGGGATTCAAACTCATATCTTAACATCTGCATGGTTAAAACTATTTCCAACTGAGCCCTCTCCTGAGGCCTTCACCACTGTGGAGACAGGGTCTTTCATTAAACAAGGAGTGCAACGATTCTGCAGTGCCAGCTGGTCAGTAAACCCAAGGGGTATCTAGTTCTATTTCGTCATCATTGAGATTATAGGCTTGCATGTGTGGTGGGATTCAAACTCAAGTCCTAGTGCTTGCACAGTAAATACAGACTAAGTCATTTCCCAAGTCCTCACATTCTAAGTGTTTATACTCCATAATAATTTTTTTCTGTTTAGTTTAGCTTAAGAGTTTTGAAAATTTGTTTTATTCTGTAGGGGGTATTAAATATAATTTGTCTGAAAGTTTCACACATAAAGTATTTAGTTTAATCATATATTTTGCAGAGCTATATAGATTTCAGTTTATAATTTGATTTTGGCTTATGTTTTTCACTGTGAAGATTAAAATGAAGTATTTTTAGATTTTATAAATATGCTCTGCCACTGATATCTCCAGCCTGTATTTATAAACTTTAATTTAATTATTGTAAAAATCCAGTTGAAAACAATAAACTTCTTAGACACAGAAAAATATTACTTCAAAAAAATGTTTACATGACATAAGAACAAGGACCATAAACTTGCGTAGAAATCTCAAGAGGGAAGATAACATAACATTCAGATGTTCTGTCCTATCCTTCCAAATGTTCAGTGATGTTCTAACTCAAATAGCAGATGTTTTTATTGGTCTCTGAGACAGTACTAATTTTAGCAGTTGAGTAATCATATTTTCAGAAGCATATTTGCAAGAACTGTAGTGATATTTTATTTGTGCACCCGAATAAAGCTCATCTGGGGATCAGAGGAAAAAGCCAGCCACTATAATAAACCTAGAGGTCAGGCAGTGGAAGCACATGCCTCTAATCCTAGCATTCGAGAGGCAGAGATTTATCTGGATCTCTGTGATTTCAAGTCCACACTGGGAACAAAGCCAGGCATGGTGGCTGGCATTAGTTAACCACAGAGGTCTGGAAGTCTGTACAGACTGGAAGTGATAGAGCTGGATGGAAATAGGAAGTGATATAGCTGGGGGGAGAGAGGAAGTAAGATGGTAGGACCCAGAAAGGTATACAGGTGTGAGTATACAGGAAGTAGCTCTCTTGGAGTCTGAGGAGTTGGTAAGGTGAGGTTGGCTGTGGCTTGTCCTATTCCTCTGATCTCTCAGTTTTCACCCCAATATCTGGCTCTGGGTTTTTTTATTAATATAATTTAGCAACTCGTCTAACAAAGAACTATATCTTTATTTTAGATGTTCTCCTGTAGACTAGTTGTTCGATTAAAAAAATGTATGACAGCAAATCATGATATAGTAAAGATTTATTTTCAATCTGCGCTTCAACCTATTGTGCTTACAAAGAAATGTCTTGGTAATTGTTCATTACCCTTAATGTAAGTGGTTAAAATAGCAATGCATTTCATTAGCCTCATAGTTTCTGTGGGTCAAGGTTGTTAAACTGTTTGATCAGGTGTCTTAGCTTAATTTCTCTTGATATTATATCAAATCATCAGCCACAACTATAGTCACATGGTATCTTGGCTCTGGGTGAGAATCCATCTGGGGAGTTGCTAAAATCTACAGGAACAATTTCTTCCATCTAACATATTCAGTATCTCTACAGCAGGATCCCCTTCTTTCCCAGAGAGAATAATCCACCACTCTGTATGGTAGAAGTAACAATACATTTCATTACTAAACCAAAATACTATATGCCATCTTTCAGTCACTAATCCAGTCAACATTAAGATGGAGTAAATTAGGATAGCCAGTAAAATGAACAGCATGTCAAAAGTTACATATTTTTAGAATTTCTATAATTATTGCAAAATTCCTCTACTTCACATAAGGTAGAAATAAATTTTAATTTCTGTGGAAACTCTTTATGAATCTCCTAGATTCTTCTCTTCCTTATTCCTTAGTAATGTAGTACTCATCATGCTCTCCAACCTCTCTTAGTATTGTGCTGACACCTTTGCTTTACTTCAACCTCACTAACCTTCTTGACCTTCTGGGTTTTTTATGTCTTTACATCTAGATGGACCAGTACAATTTTTTTCTTGTCATCTGTCCTTTAAAGCATTTTTCTGTCTAAAATTCTGAACTACAGCCACTCTCCTTACATATTTTCAGTGCTTTATACAGATAGAATCACTTTGAATTATTTAAGATATATTACAGAAGCAAAACCCATTTAAATCCATCTATTGAAAAAAATTCAATCTAAACTCAAAAATGTTTTTATGTGAAGATCCAATTATTGAGTTATAGCAGACTCAATGTCATGAATGAGAATTTTCAAAAAGGTGAGTAGAAAAGAGTGTTAGTTAATGCCCATTTTGGCAGACCTCTTTTTAATGTGACATTGAATCTCTCTTGCTGAAGCAGTTTCAACTGGGAATTGAATTCATGGCCAGGGATGAGTCAATCTGATTATTTTTCTGCTTATGTTACTCATTCATTACTGAGATTTCTCTGTATTTTCTCTACTCAGCTTCTCAGATGCCATTCTAGGCACCCAGGACATTTTACATGAATTAGCTTAGGTGATTTCTCTTGACTTCAATCAAAGAGTCATGGCGCTAAATGCAAACAGAAAACTATCATAATTTCTTAATGTTTTAATATGTTTTGCCATTTGTTTCATTAAAGTTTTCTGTGGAGAAAAATGTATATTGCTTTTAAGTTACTGCTTTCATACTGGTGAAAGAATCTCTGGCTTACCCGAGGCCCAATAACTAGTTAGTGACAGGAAAGGAACACGTAGAAGGCTCCTGGCTGTGCATCTGGAGCCTTTAATCACTGTTCCATGAGGCCTTCTGTTCAATTATCCTAGACACTCAATACATAATAAGAACTGTTAAGCTGATTCTGAGCAATTCCTATGTACTCTGAAACCTTTAATTAGTTTTCTTTAAAATAAATAAGTCATTAGGAAACTACAAATTAGTGAGTTAATTAGCTGTGTTATGGCCTTTTGATTTTTTCAGTTGAAATCAGCCCATGCCCAAACTACCAAGTATCCTATTCATTACCCATGAGATAATCAACCTTCATGAAGCTACAGACATCAAGAAGAATGCAAAGTACAGGACTATTAAAGTGCTTAATAAAAATAAGTGTTTGTATGATAAAGATATATTTTGTATAGAAATGAATATTGTTCATTTGGACTTGTTATACTGTAGCTCAGTGGTACAGTGCTTTTCGAGCATGCCTGAGACCTTGGGCTTTATCTTCAACATAAATAATAATAATAGTAATAAAATTACGGTTTTCTTTCTCATGCCTGCTTTTATGACACATTGCACATACATCAAGGATTATTTGTAAATAGTCCATAGAAATCTTAGTACATAGTGTTTAGCAGCTCAATATGTTTAGTTTCAGGGTATCTTCAGCAATGAATCCTTTAGTTACTGCTACTGTTGATTTCTCCAGTCATCCTCCTTATTTTTCCTATTTCATAGCTATTCAGTTTCCTGGCAGTAATTCTTACTCTGTTCTCTGGTTGTCATTTTATTATCCTTCCATGTTGCCTTTTATTCATTTTCTTTTATTCTGTTTTCCAAATGACTGATCCTCTTATTAGTTGTACCTAATCTGTTGTTAAGGCATTTGAGCTCTTAAATTTAATTTGCTTCAAAATTGCATCTTTTTAATTTGGTTGGCAAATAAAAGTAAACCCCTTGCTGGAATTTTATAGTATGGTGATGTTATTATCTGAATCTTCATTATATTCTTATCCTGATTTTTATTATTAGTCCTTTCTCTTCATCATACATATGCACCTAGAGAGAGAGAGAGAGAACGAGAGAGAGAGAGAGAGAGAGTAGACAGACAGATAATCCGAGACCTAGGGTGTTGGTTCATTCTTTCTCCCTAAATGGTTGTTACATTGTTAAATACTTTCGCTTACAATGGTAGTTTGTCAGTATCTAGGATCACTGTATTCCAATATAATCTCAGAAACAGATGATTCAAATGGAACTTTAAATACTTCTAGGAGCTCTGTATTTCTGTTTATTTTGCCAACAATTATAATTCTCTGAGATCTTCAGTCTTTATTAATCTACACCTTCAATGAGTCTATGGTGTAATTGTCACATTAAGCTTATAAAACATGCAAAATCTGAACTCTGTTGTTAAGTTCTTAGTTGTTGCTCCAAAAATTTATTGCTTAACATAGTGGAAACACAAACCTAGATGCCACATTCGCTTCCATGAGTTTTTTTACTCTTCGGGTTTTAGTCATGACATTTTCATTGTGTATTATTTTGTTCCTCAAGAAAAGATTTTTCTTCTTTTTTTGTTAAAAAGAGAAATAACAGCATAGTTTCAGCACTGAAAGAAATGATGCTATAAAGAGGTATAGTTGGTAGAAGAGACAAGATTTTCTTATTAGCTAAGAACAAAAGACCCATTTTTATACTCATTTATATTACTTTGGAAAGGAAAGTTTACTTTGATTTAAAATATGAGCCTGGTTTTTGTGTGTGAATAATCCGAGGATCATTGCAAACTCATCTGTAGATGTGATCTTTTCATCTGTAATGTATAGTTAATGATACCTACCAAGGTTTTTGTGATACCATTACAGAAATTCTGTGACTAAGAAACCTGGAGGCAGTTGTCATTTCTTTTGGCAGTGTAGAATTCCCCATACTCATAAGATTGCAGAAAGGATGGAGATCATTTAAAAAACAATACTCATATTTTATTGGCACATTTCTCAGTAGCAAGAATCAAGATCCCTGTAGTCCATTAATTTTTATTTATTTATGATCCTGCACAGGTGTCCCAAAATAATCTTGTTTTTATTTTTCCACTTTGATATTCTTGTTAATGGTTAATATAAAAAATGAAAAATAAAATATTTACTAATAATGTCTTAATTGTAATACGGTATTATTTTTGGTTTGGAATGATCAAAACATCCCTTATTTTAAAATGGACTGGGTTCTCTTTAGTTCTTCCTACACCGATGCATAAAGAAATGGATAGTATGCTGATCTCTTCCATCTGGATCTTATTTTTCCAATTGGGGGGTGTTTTAGTCTCATTCAGACAGTGCTATGCAGTAACAACTGGACTTTCTGTTCTCAGGGAGTGATAACCTAACAAGACTGGCTAATGGAGATGTAGAAGACATTGTGAACTTTTTCTGTTTCACACTCCACACTTCTGCTTAGAACCTGAACACTCATTTGTTCCTCACAGGTCACCTTGTGCAAATCAGCTCATAAAAATATATGCATTGAAGCTTGTAGCCACACACGCAAAGAATTCTGTTACATTTGCATCACTTTTCCCCACTATAAATTTCAGATTTCCTCTTTATGGTGTGAACACCCATTTAGCAAGGATAGATAAAAGAGAGTATAATGAGAAGTCATTTCAAAGCATTTATATTGTGTCATTGTTTTGTCCACCAGAAAAACTGTTTATATTATTCAAAGTTCTTGACAATTTTGATGTTTAGTTAAATTAATTAAGTGGATGGATTCTTCTAAACTTTAAAAGGCTCCATTGGGGAACCCACTAGTATCATTCTGCCAAATGGACATACTATCAGTCAGTCTTGTAAATTCATATCTCTATATCCAAAATAGTAATATAGCTTTCAGGCCTTATTCAAGAAATTCTTTGTGCACTAGGTGATAGTTAATGTAGAAACTCACAAATAATAAAAGTACAGAGAATGTATCAGTGGAATGCTCACTCACAAATGGGACATCTGTTTCACATCTCCTTCACAAGGCTCATGGGCTATCTCAGAAGAGAGGGTAAAAAGATCTAGAGGTCATAGAGGACAAGAATGAAATGATGACTCCTGTACCCAGCAGTATTGCTGCATCCATGAAGGCACAGCAACTATGGGTGCCCGCATAAGACTACACAAATTCAAGCCAATCACCATTGTAGCATGAAGGGGGCAGGGACTCATGAACCCTGAACCTAAAGGAGGAGCTATAGATAATCAATGATTTCTGGGGGTAGCAGAGTCAGTTATCTCTAAGGGTGTGGTCCCTGGTAGGCTGACTATGCTCAGATGATGGCTCCACTCCCATAACTGTAGGGGCAGCACTGATTGGACTTGGTGAATAGTTTACATAAAAAGAAGACACAGAGTTGAGATGGGATCAAAGGTTGATGGTAAATCTGACAGTCATTGGGGGATGATAAAGGGTGAATATGAACAAACTCTATTGCATTGAAATTCTCAATTTAAATTATATTTAGAGAATTTCTGAAATTCCCACTACTGTGTCTTTGTACAAATAGTATGTAAAAAACTTAGGTTTAAAAAAAAAGACTTTGGACTTCCTGAGACTCAGGAACCAGCCCCCAGCTCCCATCCGCCCCAGAACTCCCATCTGGACCAGAGGTGAGTGCCTGGGGTTATAATCAGAGAGGCAACTGCCCCTGGGTCCCACCCCTGGGCACCAGCCATCCCGGAGGACCTGCCCAACTTGGCCAAGGTTCTGGCCATTTGGTGGGCCCTGAGGAATGCTCCCATTTTCCAAAACTGCAGGCAGACCCTGCAGTCTCCATACCCTGCCCCCACACCCATTTGCCTGAGACCCCAGCCACTTCCTGATACTCAGAGACCAGCCCCCAGCTCCCATCTGCCCTGGAACTTCCATCTGGACCAGAGCTTCCATCCTGCCCCAGAACTCACATCTGGACAAGAGTAGCTCCCATCTGGACAAGATAAGGAGACCCCAGGGACTTCCTGAGACTCAGAGTGCAGCCCCCCAGCTCCTATCCGGCCAGCACTCTCATCTGGACCAGAACTCCCATGCAGCTCAAAGCTTCCATCTGGACCAGAGAGAGGCTCCCTAAATCTGTCAGCTCTGTCTGGACCAAGTACACTGATAAGACCAAGAATGAACCCACAAGGAGATGGGTAGACGACAAGGCAGAACCACATACAACAAAATAAAGAGCAATACAGAATCACCAGAACCTAGCTCTTCTCCAACATCTAGACCTGAACATCACAGAATGGAAGAAGAAGAAGAAGAAGAAGAAGAAGAAGAAGAAGAAGAAGAAGAAGAAGAAGAAGAAGAAAAAGAAGAAGAAGAAGAAGAAGGAGGAGGAGGAGGAGGAGGAGGAGGAGGAGGAGGAGGATGAAACAACCTTATAAGTAACATCATGAAGAGGCTAAAGCCTCATATAGAAGAAATCAAAAATAAAGTGGAGGAACAGACAAATAAAAAATGGGAAGAGTGCTATAAAATCCTAGAGGAAAGGACAATTAAAGCAGAAGAAATCAATAAGTCCCCGAAAGAAAATTATGAAAAAGCAATGAAACACTCCAAGACCTGAAGAAGGAAATAGAAAAAATGAAGAAGACACTAGCAGAAAGAATGCTGAAAATAGAAAATCTGAGTAAACTAACAGGAACTTCATAGGCAAGTATAACCAACAGAATGCAAGAGATGGAAGAGAGGATCTCTGGTGTTGAAGATACATTAGAAGAAATAGATTCATCAGTCAAAGAAAACACTAAAACCAACAAAGTCATGACCCAAAATGTCCAAGAAATTTGGGACACCATGAAAAGTCCAAACCTACAAATAATAGGGATAGAGGAAGGAGAAGAATACCAACTCAAAGGCACAGAAAATATATTTAACAAGATCATAGAAGAAAACTTTCCCAACTTAAAGAAGGAAATGCCTATGAAGATACAAGAAGCCTATAGAACACCAAACAGACTAGACCCCAAAAAAATGTTCCCTTGCCACATAATAACTAAACAACTAAACATACAGAATAAAGAAAGAATATTAAGGGCAGCAAAGGAAAAAGGCCAAGTGACTTATAAAGGCAAACCCATCAGAATAAAACCCAATTTCTCGATGGAGATTTTGACAGCCAGAAGGACCTAGACAGATATAATGCAGACACTAAGAGACCATGGATGCCAGTCTAGACTAATATATGCAGCAAAACTTTCAATCATCATAGATGGAGTAAACAAGACCTTCCAAGACAAAACCAGATTTAAACAATACTTATCCACAAACCCAGCCCTACAGAAAGCACTAGAAGGAAATTTCCAACCTAAGGAAGGCAGATACACCCATGAAAACACAGGCAATAGATAACACCACAGCAGTAAACCCCAAAGAAGAAAAGTACACACACTACCACCAAAAAATAAAAATAATAACAGGAATGAACAATCACTGGCCATTAATATCCCTTAATATCAATGGATTTAATTCACGTATAAAAAGACACAGACTAACAGAATGGATACAAAAACAGGACCCATCTTTCTGCTGCATACAAGAAACACACATCAAATTCAAAGACAGACACCTCCTAAGAATGAAAGGCTGGGAAAAGACTTTCTAATCAAATGGTCTTAAGAAGCAAGCTGACATAGCCATCCTAATATACAGCAAAATAGACTTCAAACTAAAATCAATCAAAAGAGATTATGAAGGACATTACATACTCATCGCAGGAAAGATCCACCAAGATGAAGTCTCAATTCTGAACATGTATGTCCCAAACACAAGGGCACCCACATATGTAAAGGAAACATTACTAAAGCTTAAATAACATATAAAACCCCACACATTAATAGTGGGAGATTACAACACTGCACTTTCACCTCTGGACAGATCAGCCAAATTGAAACTTAACAGAGACATAATGGTCTTAACTGATGTTATAGCTCAAATGGACTTAATCGATATCTACAGAACATTCCACCTGAACAAAAAAGAATATACCTTCTTCTCAGCACCCCATGGAACCTTTTCTAAAATCAACCACCTACTTGGCCACAAGGCAAATCTCAAAAGATACAAAACAATTGGAATAACCTCCTATGTTCTATCAGACCACCATGGTTTAAAGTTAGATGTCAACAACAAAAAAACCTACACAAATCCTACAATCTCATGGAAACTGAATAATGCTCAACTGCATCACCAATGGGTTAAGGAAGAAAAAAAGAAAGAAATTAAAAACTTCCTAGAGATCAATGAAAATGAAGAAAAAGAAGCTGGAGAAATCTCGCGCTACTGACTAGACAGCACCCCTGAAAGCTCTTGAACAGGAAGAAGCAAAGTCTCCCAGGAGGAATAGACGCCAGGAAATTATCAAATTGAGAGCAGAAATCAAGAAAATAGAAATAAAGAGAATAATATAAAGGATTAATGAAACAAAGAGTTGGTTCTTTGAGAAGATCAACGAGATAAACAAGCCCTTATCCAAACTAACCAAAAGACAGAGAGAGAGAGCATCCAAATTAACAAAATCAGAAATGAAAAGGGGGACATAACAACAGGCAATGAGGAAATCCAGAGAATCATCAGGTCATACTTCAAAAACCTCTAATCCACAAAACTGGAAAATCTAAAAGAAATGGATAATTTTCTGGATAGGTAATACATACCCAAGTTAAATCAAGAGCAGATAAACCATTTAAATAGTCCAATAACCCCAAAGGAAATAGAATCAGTCATTAAAAGTCTCCCAACCAAAAAAATCCCAGGACCAGATGGTTTCACTGCAAAATTCTACCAGATCTTCAAAGAAGACTTAATACTAATACTCTTTAATTGTTCCACACAATAGAAGCAGAAGGAATATTACCAAACTCCTTCTATGAGGCTACAATTACCCTAATTCCTAAACCAAACAAAGATGCAATGAAGAAAGAGAACTACAGACTGATCTCCCTCATGAGCATTGATGCAAAAATACTCAGGAAAATACTGGCAAACAGACTCCAAGAACACATGAAAACAATTATTCACCATGATCAAGTAGGCTTCATCCCAGGGATGCAAGGGTGGTTCAACATACAAAAGTCCATCAATGTAATACACCATATAAACAAATTCAAAGAAAAAAAACCACATGATCATCTCACTAGATGTAGAAAAAGCATTTGACAAAATCCAATACCCCTTCATGATAAAGGTCTTGAAGCAATCAGGAATACAGGGAACATACCTAAACATAATAAAGGCAATCTACAGCAAGCCAACAGCCAACATCAAATTAAATGGAGAGAAACTCAAAGCAATACCACAAAAATCAGGAACAAGGCAAGGCTGTCCCCTCTCCCCCTACTTATTCAATATAGTACTTGAAGTTCTAGCTAGAGGTATAAGACAACATAAGGAGCTTAAGGGTATACAAATTGGAAAGGAAGAAGTCAAGCTTTCACTATTTGCAGATGACATGATAGTATACATAAGTGACCCCAAAAATTCAACCAAGGAACTGATACACCTTATAAAAACCTTCAGCAACATAGCAGGATACAAGATCAACTCAAAAAAAATCAGTAGCCCTCCTATATACAATAGACAAACAGGCTGAGAAGGAAATCAGAGATACATTACCCCTTACAATAGCCACAAATGATATAAAATACCTTGGGGTTACTCTAACTAAGCATGTGAAGGACCTATATGACAAGAACTTTAAGTTCCTGAAAAAAGAAATTGAAGAAGATGTCAGAAAATGGAAAGGTCTCCCATGCTCACAGATAGGCAGGATTAACATAGTAAAAATGGCAATCTTACCAAAAGCAATCTATAGATTCAACACAATCCCCATCAAATTACCAACACAATTCTTCACAGAGCTGGAAAGAATAATACTCAACTTCATATGGAAAAACATAAAACCCAGGATACCCAAAAGAATCCTCTACAATAAAACAACCTCTGGAGGCATCACAATCCCCGACCTAAAGCTCTACTATAGAGCTACTGTAATGAAAACAGCTTGTTACTGGCATAAAAACCGACATGTGGACCAATGGAATCGAATTGAAGACCCTGACATGAACTCGCACACCTATGAACATATAATTTTTGACAAAGAAGCCAAAAATGTACAATGGAAAAAAGAAAGCATCTTCAACAAATGGTGCTGGCATAACTGGATGTCAATGTGTAGAAGGCTGCAAATAGATCCATATCTGTCACTGTACACAAAACTTAAGTCCAAGTGGATCAAAGACCTCAACACAAATCCAGTTACTCTGAACCTGATAGAAGAGAAAGTAGGAAGTAGTCTTGAATGCATTGGCACCAGAGATCACTTTCTAAATATAACACCAAGAGCACATATGCTGAGAGAAACAATCAATCAATGGGAGCTGTTGAAACTGAGAAGCTTTTGTAGAGCAAAGGACATGGTCAACAAGACAAAGCTACAGCCTACAGAATGGAAAAAGATCTTCGCCAACCCCACATGTGACAGAGGGCTGAAATCCAGAATATATAAAGAACTCAAGAAATTAGACATCAAAATGCCCAACAGTCCAATTAAGAAATGGGCTATAGAACTAAACAGAGAATTCTCAACAGAGGAAGTACAAATGGCTGAAAGACATTTAAGGAATTGCTCAACATCCCTAGTTATCCAGGAAATGCAAATCAAAACGACTCTGAGATACCACTTTATACCTGTCAGAATGGCTAAGATAAAAAACACTGAAGACAACTTATGATGGAGAGGATGTGGAACAAGGGGAACTCTCCTCCACTGCTGGTGGGAATGCAAGCTTGTACAGCCACTTTGGAAATCAATATGGCGCTTCCTTAGAAAATTGGGAATTCATTTCCCCCAAGACCCAGCTGTAGCACTCTTGGGCATATACCCAAGGAATGCTCAATCATACCACAAGGGCATTTGCTCAGCTATGTTCATATCAGCATTGTTTGTAATAGCCAGAACCTGGAAACAACCTAGATGTCCTTCAACTGAAGAATGGATAAAGAAAATATGGTACATATACACGATGGAATACTACTCAGCAGAGAAAAACAGTGACTTCATGAGGTTTGCAGGCAAATGGATGTATCTAGAAAAAATCATCCTGAGTGAGGTAACCCAGACTCAGAAGGACAAACATGGTATGTACTCACTCATAGGAGGATACTAGATGTAAACAAAGATGACTAGACTGCTACACAACTCCAGGGAGGCTACCTAGAAAATGGGACCCTAGGAAAGACACAGGGATCAGCCAATGACAGAGATATGGATAAGATCTACATGAACAACCTGGATGACAGTAGGAGTGATGAAGGGCAAGATTTGAGGGAAAGAAAGCTTAGGGGAGCAGGAGATCCCAGCTGGATCAAGAACAGAAAAAGAGAACACAGAATAAGAGACCACAGAAATAGGCAGTGTGCTGGAGAGGTCCCCAGAAATCCACAATGATATATCCTCTGTAGACTGCTGGCAAAAGGTCGAGAGAAAGCCTGATCTGACCTAGTCTGGTGATCAGATGACTAAACACCCTAACAGTCATCTTGGAACTCTCATCCAATAATTGATGGAAGTGGATGCAGAGATCCTCAGCCAGGCCCCAGGTGGAGCTCCAGGAGTCCAATTATCAAGAAAGAGGAGGGAATGTAAGAGCGTGAATTGTTGAGACCAAGATTGGAAAAGCACAGGGACAAATAGCCAAACTAATGGAAACACATGAATTATGAACCAAAGGCTGTGGAGCCCCAGGTGGATCAGGCCCTCTGGATAAGTGAGACAATTGAATAGCTTGAACTGTTTGGTAGGCATCCAGACTGTG
Source organism: Onychomys torridus (assembly GCF_903995425.1). Taxonomy (NCBI): domain Eukaryota; kingdom Metazoa; phylum Chordata; class Mammalia; order Rodentia; family Cricetidae; genus Onychomys; species Onychomys torridus. The sequence continues at coordinate 48,592,215 of NC_050459.1, forward strand.
GTACCAGGACCTATCCTTAGTGCATGAGCTGGCTGTTTGGAACCTTGAGCTTACACAGGGACACTTTGCTCAGCCTGGAAGGAGGGGACTGGACCTGCCTGTACTGAATCCACCAGGTTTAAATGAATCCCCAGGGGAGTCTTGGCCCTGGAGGAGATGGTAATGGAGGGCAGGGGATGGGTGGAAGGTGGGGGTTGGGGCCGGAGGGGGGACGACAGGGGAACCCATGGCTGATGTGTAAAATTAAAACATAATAATAATAATAATAATAATAATAATAATAATAATAATAAAGAAAAAAGACTTTGAAGGCAATGTGTTTGAGGCCATACATAATTTCCAAATGAAGTTAATAGTGAGATTCTCAGAACATCATAAAAATGAGCAGTAGCCAAGTGTGGGAGGGAAGCTAATTAACACAGATTTTTGAGAAGATTCATAAATAAGAGAGTCAAGTTTGCTTCTTTTAAAAGTACTGATCATGTTAATTTGCCCACAGTCATAGTAACTTGCTGTAAATATCTTAGCATTGTGTACTGAGAGGTTTGAACAAAAAAAAAAATGTCCTTGATAATCAAGTTTATTTTCAGAAGAACTATCTTAAATTAATCCTGTAATTTCTCGTTGCCTCGTTCTATCTTGAGGTTTTGAGAAAAAAAAAAATATATATATATATATATATATATTTGTGAATATGAATGTACAGATGATGTTGACACTTTAAAAGAGAGAACATTTAGAATGTTGAGCCTTGTGTGTTTTATTATGCGATACTTAAAATGATTACAATTCCCTGAAAGCTAATGTTAATATGGTACCAAGGTCACATACTACTGTGTTAGAAGTACATTTTAAGAAGAACATATAAGAGCAAGAATTATAGTTGACACAAAATCTCATTGTATATGAAGTCTCTACAATTTTTAGAAAAAGAAAAGAGATATTTCATAGGCAATGATTAGATGGCTTTTTTTTTTTTTGAGGAAAAAGTCCTTTTCACTCAAAATTAAATTTATCAAAATAAAACCAAACATGTCTGTCCAATTGTGTGGCTCTACACTAGCCCATTTAAGGAAATGGTAATCAACTGTTGGTAAATGATGTCATATAAACAACAGAAACTTATTACTTATAGTGCTACCATCAATTCCAACATCAAGCCACAAAAATATGTGTCTGGTGAAGTTCTGCTGGATCAATGACCACTGTCTTCTCACTGTGACCTCATATTTGCAGGTGCTAAACCAACCTCTGGGACGTCTCTTACCATGCCTTTACTACCTGATTCTAGTGAGCTGCCCAAAGTTCCATGTTCTATCACCATCAGCTTGGAATTAGAATTCTAACATAGAAACTGAGGATAGATACACACACTCAAGTCATACTAACTGGAAACAAAACTTCAGTATTTCTCTGCCCAGGATTTTTGTATATTTTATAGTTATCAACCTGCAAAGCTTGCTTGCAATTTTTATTGTGAAAGGTGAAGAGATTTTTATTTTACTTATTTATTAGTTCCTTTTACATTCCAGCCACACTTTCCTCTGCCTCCTCCCATGCTAGTCCCTCCTCTGAACCCACTCCTCTGTTCCCACCCACGCACTCCTCCTCCATTTCTGTTCAGGAAAGGGCAGGTCTTTCATGGATATTAACAAAACATGGCATATCAAGTTCCAGTAAGACTAAGCACCTCCCTATGTATTAAAGCTGGGTAAGATGTCCCAGCACAATGACTAGGGTACCAAAAGCCAGTAAAAGAGTTGAAGACAGCCCCTGCTTCCATTGTTAGGGGTCCCATAAGAGGACCAAGCCACACAACTGTAACATACATGCAGAGTGCCTAGGTCAGTCCCCATGCAGGCTGCTCGGTTGTTAGTTCAGTCTCTATGAGCCCCTACAAACCCAAGTTAGTTGATTCTGTGGGTTTGCCTGTGGTGTTCTTGACCCCTCTGGCTTCCACAATCATCCCCAACCCTCTTTTGCAGGATTCTCCCTGCTCCTCCTAATGTTTGGCTGTGGGTCTTCATGTTTCCATCAATTGCTGGATGAAGCCCCTCTGAATACAATTTGGTTAGGCACCAATCTATGAGTAGAATATCATTAGGCATCATTGCTGTTTTCCCTCCAGTCATGTTTGGTTCTATCCTAGGTCTCTAGGTCATCCATCATTTGGGGGTCTTGGTGCTCCAGGCAGTGTCAGAGGTTGGCTTACTCTCCTTGCATGGGTTTTAGGCTAGACCAGTCATTAGTTGGCCACTTTCTCAATCTCTAGGATTTGGCCCCACCACATCCCATAGGCAGGACAGACTATAGGTCGAAGGTTATGTGACTGGGTTGGTTTCCTACTCCCTCCACTTGCAGTCTTGTCTGGTTATAGAAGATGGACACTTCAGTCTACATATCTGCTATTGCTAGGAGTCTTAGCTGGGGTCATTCTTGTAGATTCCTGGGAGATTCCCTTGCTCAAGGTTTTTAACCTGACCCTAAAATGCCCCTTTGCAGTAATCTCTTACAGTACTCTTCCCCTTACCCCTCAACCTGATCACTCATGTTTCTATCCCCACCTGATCGAAGTCCACACACAAAATGTTTCCTATTTCTCCTTCCCAAGGAGATCTGGATATCCCCCTTTGAACCCTCTTTGTTACCTAGCCTCTCTGGATGTGTGGATTGCAGCATAGTCATCCTTTATTTTATAGCTAATAATCCACTTATGAGTGAGTACATACCATGCTTGTCTTTCTTGGTCTGGGTTACCTCACTCAGGATGATTTTTTTCTAATTCCATCAATTTGCCTTCAAATTTCATTATATCACTTTCTAACAGCTGAGTATACTCCATTGTGTAAGTGTACCATAGTTTCTTTATCCATTCTTCAGTTGAGGGGCATTTTGATTGGTTCCAGGTTCTGGGTATTACAAATAAAGCTGCTATGAATATAGTTGGTCAAGTGTTCTTCCAGAGAAGCATTAGGTCATACTTCAAAAGCCTGTTCTCCACAAAATTGGAAAATCTAAAAGTAATGGGAAATTTTTGATAGACACCACTTACCAAAGTTAAATCAAGAGCAGATAAACAATGTAAATAGACCTATAACCCCTAAGGAAATAGAGGCAGTCATTAAAAGTCTCACAATAGCCAAAACCATCCCAGAATCAGACAGTTTTAACACAGAATTATACCAGACTTTCAAATAAGAGCCTATACCAATACTCCTCAAATTATTTCACAAAGTAGAAAGAGAAGGAACATTGCCAAATTCTTTTTAAGAGGCCACAGTTACCCTGATACCCAAACCACATAAAGACTCAACAAAGAAAGAGAATTACAGACCAATTTTACTCATAAGCATTGATATAAAAATGATCAATAAAATATAAGCAAACCAAATACAAGAACACGTCAAAAAGGTCATCCATCATGATCAAGTAGCTTCATCCCAGAGATTCAGAGATAGTTCAACATATGAAAATCTGTCAATGTAATCTGCCATATAAACAAACTGAAAGAAGAAAAAAAAAAACATGTGAACATCTCATTAGATGTTGAAAAAGCCTCTGACAAAAATCAAACACCACTTCATAGTAAAAGCCTTGGAGATATCAGAGATACAAGAGACATGCCTAAACATAGTAAAAGCAATATATAGCAAACCAATTGTCAACATCAGATTAAATGGAGAGAAATTCAAAGCAATCCCACTAAAATCAGGAGCAAGACAAAGTTGTGTGTTCTCTTGTAGTGGGTAGCCATCCCAGCATTGGCCTGGAAGTTCCAACCCCCACTGAGGCTTTGGTAATGGTCACGCCCACAAGGCAGGGCGGAGGAGGAAGCGGAAGACAAAGGATCGGGAAGAACTCACGCTCTTGGTTCCCGGACTCTGGACGCTGGAGGTAGACCGAGCAGAGTTCTCCAGAGAACAACGCCGGATTGTGCTATACCCTTGCCAGACCCTGTAACCTACCCCCTCATTTGTAAGTACCCCACAAAATAAACCTCCCTTTTAACTATGTGGAGTGGCCTTAATAATTTCACCATAGTGGCGGGTGAGAGAGATTTGTCCTGACTGGGCCAGGCAGGAAAACTCTAACTACATTCTCTATACACCCACTCAATATAGTACTTGAAGTTCTAGCTATAGCAGTAAGACCGCATCGAGCGGATGCAAATTGGAAAGGATGAAATCAAAGTATCATTAGTTGCAGATGATATGATAGTATTTAAAAGTGAACCCAAATATTCTACTAGGGAACTCCTACAGCTGATAAACACCTTTAGTCAAGTGGCTGGATTAAAGTTTATATGATTATTGGTGAAATTATTAAGGCCACTCCACGTAGTTAAAAGGGAGGTTTATTTTGTGGGGTAACTTACAAATGAAGGGGTAGGTCGCAGGGTCTGGCAAAGGTATAGGGTAGTCCGGCGGCGTTCTCTGGAGAACTCTGCTCGGTCCACCTCTAGCGTCCCGCGTCCCGGAACCAAGAGAGCCACCTCCTCCTGCTCCTCGCTCTTCCGCTCCCTCCTCTGCCCCGCCTTGTGGGCGTGATCATTACTGAAGCCTCAATGGGTGTTGGAACTTCCAGGCCAATGCTGGGATGGCTACCCACTACATATGATAAATAGCTGAGAAAGGAATCAAGAAATCAACACACTTTACAGTAGCTTCAAACACTATATCTTGGTGTGACTCTAACCAAGCAAGTGAGGTTTTTTTCTTTTAGTACAGATGACAGCAGGTAGCAGATCATTTCCTTCACCCCCTTCTCATTTCCCAGTGCCTACTTACTGCCCACAGAATCCAAAGATAGCAGCGCATGACGCTTTGAATATTTCAAAGACTCAGAGAAGAGTCATACACACTCCACCGTTCTTTAAATTTTTCATTTAAATTTTTCATACAGTATATTTTGATGTATTATTTTCCCTCTTCCAAGTCTTCCCAGATTCTCCCTGCCTTCCTACTCACCCAACTTCATGTTCTCTCTCTCATAAAAAGAAAATGAAAACAAAGAACAAAAATTTAAAGTCAAAGCATACAAACTAAAGAGAAAGAAAACCAATAACTCATAAAATTGCAAAACAACAAAACAGAAAAATGAAGCCCATTTTATATTGGCCTGATGCATGGGATCTGCCCAGAAGTGTGGTTGAAACATCAGGTGGTACTCCATTAGAGAAAATTGATTTTCCCTGTTCCAGAAGATATCAATTATAAACAGCTTCTTGACTAGGTGTGGGAATTTGCGTCAGTTTCCAATTCATAATGCTGTGACTTTCTGGTTTGAAAATGTGTGGGTCTTGTGCATACTGCCATACTCTCTGGGTGATCATATGTGTATCAGATACTGTTGCCTTGAAGCCATTCATCACTTCTGGCTATTACAATCTTTCCATCTCCTGTTTCCCTCAGATTCCTGAGCCTTGCAGAAAGGGATTTGATAAAATACTGGACTGAATGATCCAAGCTCTCTTGCATGTTGTCTAGTTATGGGTCTGTGTCAATCGCCACCTACTCCAAGAAGAAGTTTACTTGATGAGGACTGAGCAAGGAACTAATCTATAGTCATAACAGTATGTCATAAAGAATCATTTGTTTTTGTATTTCTTTAGTAGAATAGTAGTAGTAGGTTTTCCCCCTAGTCCCATGACCTATCTATTTTTAGGTGCTTAGCCATTTCAACAGTGTTAGCATTGGTTCCCTCTTACAAACTAGGCCTTAAATCCAATTTTAAAAAAGTAATTGGTTGTACCGATAGCATTCATACCACTGTTTTATCAATATATTTTTGTAGGCATGTCTCTGATGTAGGTCACAGGGTTTGTTACTGGTTAAAATGGATGATTAATTTTCTCCAATTAGGTAAGGTACAAAGTACTTTTGAATGTGATGAATGGGTGAAACTGCTAGTTGGGATCCAGATTGATTTCTTCACATTCAATGGAACTAACAGGTGTGTCTTCAGCAGTGGGACTCCATCATTGCAGACAGTAATCAGTAGCTTTGGCAATGGACTGAGAACTTTGTGAGGGGTCTCTGGCACCCCTTTCATCAATGACATAACCCATTTCTGGCACTGGTGTTTAGGTGCCATAAAATGTCTATTTGGGACATTATCTCCCCCATTGTATGAATATTGGGAGGGACAATGAGTATTTAAGGCCTTTTTGAAAATCCATATTGAAACCTAATACTCTATAATGTTTCTAAAATATATACATACACACACACATATTATATATCATGCACATGTATTTTAGGAGTCACTACTTACTATTCTTAATTTAGTGAATCATATCTAATAAATTATGCTCAAAATCAAAATTAGTTGTATGCGTATGCAACTATTTAAGTGTATTATGACATATATTACATTTTATAAGTATTTATGTATTAAATGTCTGGTCATTTTATTTTTGATGAACATTTTCCTATGTAAAAGATTTATGAAATCTTACATTTTTAAAAATAATTCATCATCCCTTCTTATCCTGTCTCCCTCCCAACCCTGTATTCATCATAAATTAGTAACTAACTAACTTAGAAAATAATTGTATTAAATATTATGTGTGAAATCAATGGAACCATGATTTTTGTTTAATTTTATTTAGGATAAAATTAATTTTCACCCTACATAATAATAAGGTAATATTTGACAATAAAATCCATTTTTGCTTTTTAGAGAAAATAGACAGTTTTGATGGATTTCCTGATGTGCACAGAAACATCTAAGATTATTTTGCAGAAATACATCCTTCATATTTCATACTAGACAACAGGAAACTAATGCAATATTTTCTCTCCCAATTTTTTTAATATTAACTTTATAGACAACGAATGCCTTCATTTGGTATAACAGAATGCTGGTAATTTAAGTGATATATATATATATATATATATATATATATATATATATATGCATATATATTTAACTTAATAAATTTCTCTATTTATATCTGTTCTTCCTTTAAATTCTCTCAGTAATAATGCAGAGTCTTTGCCAGGCTTCAGTAATTGTTGCTTAATAAATAATTTATTGAAGTTCTTCTCACAAAATTCTTGTCCTTAACAAAAATAGATTCTTAATGTTAGCATTCCTGGTGATTTGATGTTATGATATTTTATGGAATAAAACTGAGAACACAAAACTCTGGGGACAAGAGCATATTTCAAGTTTAATTTTAGGGGTGTAACTCAAATCAAATTTCATAAAAATACAATTATTGCAATATTTGACTTACTGAAATGGATATAAATTTAACCAAGGTGCCTTATTTACATATGTGAAATCCATTGTTTTTACTATACAGACTAATAAAAACAAATATCAAAAGAAATAAAATATGAAAATATTTTAATTAATGAATTATTAATGGACAAAATGATCAAGGCTCATCTTCACATTGAAATACTAATAATTATACTTTCTCTTTTTTATTCTCCCAAAAGAGCATTTGAGATATTGAAAGCAGGTAGTATTTGCTAAGAATTTGAAATTTTCAACCAGGAATTTGGGAGTGATAATAATATAGTGAATGCATCTGTATGCTTTGTAGTAGACTCATAGATGATGTGTTGAGATTAGCAGGAAGCTGTCTTGCTTCTGTTCAGATCAGCAAACACGCAAAATGCCTGTAGGTAGAACACAGTTCACCACTGTGAACTGTAGCTTCTATATCTTATTGATATCTACATATCAGAACAAGATATTCACAGGTAGAAATATGCCACATTAGCCAAATAAAATCTGTTTCATCATATTTATTCTTCAACGCATTTTCTTACTATAGATATCTGGTTTTAAGTAATGTGATCACATTCTCTAGACAATCAAGGTGTCAAATGTCATTAGTATTCAAGTACTAACCTGTACTTGAGTTTGGAGAGATTTTTAAAGGAAAAATTTACACAGATGAGATCTTCATACCAACTATTAGAAAATTTTAGTATGTGAGTCTTCAGACTAATTCAAATGTCAAAGTACCATGATAATTAGTTACAAAGAATAAATAATTGTTTGTTATGAGATGAAAGATGTATCTTTGGATCTAATAATATATTTTAAGACTGATATTGCATTGTATTTTCAAAAGTTATTTTAGAAATAAGTCAACGAAAAGTAGGAAAACAGATCTTTAGAAAGAAAAGTACAATGTGAATACAATGGAATAGTACTAAAATTTTATTTTTTATCCACTAAAGAAATATAATTACTTTTGTCAAAAATGAAAAAGATAGTATAAATTTTAATTTCACATCTTAGTAATATCATTTTCCATGATGCTATGTAATACTTCTTGATGTATCTGAAAAGAACATACAGTGAAATTTTCAAACACCCAAATATCAACAGCAGCTATTTTTATATAAATAACCTCTTCTCATTTTCTGGTAAAGATATACATTGCTTGGCCAGCTCTGCTGTGCTGCCGAGGCAAGGAGTAGGGACTGATTTCCTGAGTGCTGCTGCTGACAAGGGGGAAGGTCAGCTCACTTGTCTGTTGCAGGCCGTAATGGAAGGGAGAGTAAGGGAGACATCTCTCCCACCCATACCACCAGGTGACAAATGAGTAGTGGAGACAGATTCCCCATGCTTACATCTTCGGGGGTTGGCTCATCCACACCTCTGCCAATAGGGTTGGCACTACTTCGTTGCCCAGGTGAGATGCATGGCCTGCTCTCTAGAGTGTTGCAGCTGGGAGGGATAGGAACAGCTCTCCTACTCTTATGGCCACAGGCCCAGCTCTCCCTCCTGCTTCAGGCATTGATGGGTGGGGGTGGGGGTGGGGGATCATAACAAAATGTATACAACAGATGATAAGCAGCATACAAGTGCAAATAAGTGAATTTAATAGAATTGTTATTAATAGAGGAAACATTCTCACTGAATAAAGAACATTATTATTTATACATTTTAGAGTCATTTTGTTTCCGCTGAGCAAAATGCACAAAAACTAAAAGGTGGAAGTTTTTGTCTCAATAAAAGCAAAGAAAATTACATACCACAGCTAAACTTTCACAGTTTTATACCTCAAGCACTAAAGATACTGTCAGCCAAAATGGTAATCTGACATCAAGTCTGAGTAAACAAATTTGGAAAGCTTAAAAATTTGGAAATAGATTTTTGTCTCCAGGTTTAGTACAACATAACACTACCTCGAACAAATGAAGGAATTCATGTGAGATTTTACAATCATCGATCATAAATCCATAAACATTTGTCTTGTATTATTCACTGTGTGATGTGTACATTTCTTTCACATTGCGTTTTTACAGGAGGCGATGTCTGATTTCTGTTTGTAAAATCTCTCACTTTGTTCTCATTTGCAGCTTGGTTGCCACGAAGGAGACAAACAGTGCGAGATCGCGAAGTGCTCCAATGTCACCTTCCGATTTTCTGGACAAGCTGATGGGGAGGACATCTGGGTATGATGCGAGGATCCGGCCTAACTTCAAAGGTAGCTGCTCTGTTGACTTCCTCGGGTGCAGAGTGCTTAAAGAAGTTAGGTTTTCAAATTGATTCCACCAGAAACTGGAACGCTTACTTCAAATAGTCTTTGACATGCTGTGTGAATAAGAGTTGTGCCTGCAAAAGAAAAGCCCGTTTGCATGTTCGGAGATAGTATAATGTGCCCACTGTGAACAAACAGTACTATTCTCTCCTTAGAAGTTATTTGTTATCTGTTTGGTTTTGATTTTTCTGAGACAAGACCTTGTTATGTATTCCATGTAGCTCAAGCTGTCATCAAGCTCATGGCCATGCTTTTGCCTCATTCTCAGCAATGTAGTATTATAGGTATACACCGCCATGCCTGGGTTCTAAACGGCTGTATTACTTATATCAACTTTTTATTACAGGAGTGTGTGTGTGTGTGTGTATGTGTGTGTGTGTGTGTGTGTGTGTGTGTGTGTGTTAATGCCTATCTGTTATCTCACCATCTGGAACAAAAGCTTAACATCTAGAGTTTAGGTTGTATTTATTTCTATCTATGTCTCTGTAAACCTGAGACAACTAGAAAAAAATAATAAATTCCATTTTTTATTATTAAGGATAGGGATTACATGGACGTAGTTTTTGAGCTCTGGTTTGCCAGGAAACCTTTGTTGGAAAATTAAGAGGCATTTGTTATAGCAGTTTATGTTTCAGAAAACACTAATTATAAAATGCATATACTTGCATCCTGATGGCTTGTCCACTATTGGTATCTTCTATCGATTTAGTTAATTTATCATAATTGATGGACTAGAGCCCCTCCTTTGCTCTAGAGCTTTCTCTTTCTGTTGAACTGTTTTCATGGGCTATACAACGTCATAAAAGCGTGTTATGTTTTTACCATTTCTACATTGTAAGTATAGTTTCACTGCACTAAAATTCGAAATTTTAAGATGATAGCAAAAATCGTATTTATTAATATTGTTTATTTATATCAAACCACCAAATTCTCTATGAATGGTAGAATGCAATTTAGTTCAGAACAGTCAAGTTGGTTTGCACAGGCATCATGGCACCTTTTGTACTTCTCCCCAATCTTTTTCTCTTTCTTTTCACTCTGTCATTTTTTAAGTATATTTTCTCTCTTGAAAATTAAATCGGAAGGAAAGGCTTTCCAAGCCAGACCTTTGCTTGGTGTTGAGTGTTAACTTTTGTCATGTACAATGGCTTGGCTGTGAAGTATTCCTTACAGACACAGGTGTTTGAGTACTTGGGCTCCAGCTTGTGAGGTGTGGTATAACTTCCAGCTGGTAATATCTAGCTGGAGGAAGGCTTGCTGGAATTGAAAATTTTAGCCTGGCCTGAGCGCTCTGCTTCATTGCAGACTGTGAGGAAGCCATGCCTTAAGTGACTACCTGGACCAAGCTGGTCCCAGCCGTCATGCATTCCTTGCCAGGGATGAACTGTATACCCTAAAACTGTGAGCCAAATAAAGCCTCTTTCCCTTCTTGCATGGTTTCTCTAACAATGAGAGTTCCTAATATACCATAATTGCCAATGCTGGGGTAGAAGGCTTTTTGTCTTAGGCACTGAAAAAATATCCTGTTTGTCCAAATTGTCAACAACGTTCTTTACAATGTTTCAAAGATCCCCAAAATAACAGCAGGAGGCTTGTATCATAGGAAAAGAGGAAAGATGCTTCTGAGGTCCTTTTCTTCATTCCTGTTCCATTCAGTCTTCACTTGTATTCATACTTTATTTTATCTGTCAATCATCCTTAACCATTAAACTAATTATGAACTTCCTCCCATTTTCTTTGGTACATTAATTACTTCTCACTTTTATTTGGCAATATCATCTTCTCTAGACAGAATGAAAACTGTTTTCAAGTCTTTATTGAAGTAAAATTTTTCTGGTATCATTTGAAACTTAAAGATCTTAATAGCACAATTGAATAGCAAATAAAAGTTTAATCATATTATAATAACACTGTATTCAACTAAAATATTCTAGCCGCCACTCTTGGAATTTGCTTCTTTTCATTGTTACTGCTGTTGGTCCCTTCCATTGGCCTTTCATGATTTTTAATATAAATTGGACTTCAGCAGAGAATCCTATGTCAATAATCACTCGATTCTGAAATCCTCACAAATATTTATTTTATATTGTTGCTCTTAGTCTATCTCTAATGTTCACTCTTTTTAAAAAAATAATTGAAAATATTTTCTTTTCTTTTTTAATAATTTATTTAACTTCATTTTATGTGCATTGGTATAACAGTGTCAGATCTCCAGAAACTGGAGTAACAGACAGTTGTGAACTGTCATGTAGGTGCCAGGAATTGAACCTGGGTCCTCTGGAAAAGCAGTCAGTACTCTTAACCACTGAGCCATCTCTCCAGCCCCAGTTTACTCTTTTTATAGATAGAAATAATATGATTTGCTTTCACAGTATCCTGGTGTTTTCTCTCTACTTGCAATATTTCTCTATATTAATACTTTTCTGAACATATTACAAATCAATTAACACTGCTAGTGTCTATCTGACTATATTTACATATGTGTAAATATAAATACATTATGTTATATATATACATTCTCTGCATAACACTTAATGTATTGTCCCTATATATTTTTAATATAAGATCAATATTTTAAGGATTTTATATTCTTTTCCTGTATACCAAGACACTATTTTTCTTGCTATTTTGGAGATGCAGCTTTCTCTTTGCATATCTACACATTGTAAGGTGACAGAGTCTGTTGAGCAAGAACTTTTCTATAATCATAAATGTCTACATGTTCAAAGTATATTTTACTTTAGTTCTCTTTTTACTTTTAAAACATATGTTTTAACTGAAATAGAATTACATCACTTTTCCCGTTACCTTTCATCCTTCCAGCCCCTCACAGATACCCTCCCTCTAATCACTCCTGAGCGTCACCCCCCAAATTAGATAGACTCTTTTTCTTTCATTGTTGTGTTGCATATTGATTTGTACAAATACACAAACATTTAAATTACTGTTTTTGCACCTGGATAGGCACAAATGCCCAAATATATAAATATATTCTGGTGAGTCTGTTATTGTTGATTGTGTATATATGGTTCCAGGACCTATACCACTCTACATTTGACAACCATAAAGCAAGCTCACCCCAGGGAAATTCTGATTCCCCTCCCAGCAGTCATTAGTTCCCTCTAGTCTTTTGCGTAGTGGTGAAGCCACAAGAAATTCCCCTTTCTCGTTATCATATCCTTTCATATTCTAGGAAAAAGCTGTTTTACAGACAATGTGTTGGTCCGCTGACAATCTTTTTATCTTTTCTTCCATTATATTCCCTGATCCCTTGATGGAGAAGCTGTGATTTAGGTATGTTTATTCAAGTTGGCTCTCTGCAGTCTGTTGATATACCTTCAAATTTATATTTATATAGTAATTATGCCATTTTAATTTCAAAACATTCTCTAACTAGCAAAATAACAAGTTAAACAAAAAAAACTCACCTTTTTTCATTAAACTATTTCAATGTAAGTTAGTGGTCTGAAATTATGACACTTTAATTCTTTATTAGAAGCAAGACAATTAGCTTTGACAACCACTAAAACTAGCAATATAACAAGAAGATACCATCTCCATCTAACTTCCAAATTCCCAATCATGCTTCATCAGCTATTTAAATAATGATGGTTCCCTAACAATTCTATCCAGTTTACAATCACTGTCTCTTTTAGTTTGAAACAGCATTTCATTTCTTAAAATTGAAAATAGATATTTTTCGTATATTATATTCTCATTAGTTTTCCTCTCTCTCAATTGCTCCCATATCCTTCCAATCTCACTACTTACCCAAATCCATACCCCTTTGTTATCTCTTATTAGAAAACAAACAGACATCTAAAAAGATCTTGGCATTAAAATATTTTTTTAGTTACTTAGAAGAATATAAATTACCTTGCATTTGTCAAGTATTTCCTCAACTGTTTTTTTTTTTTTTTTTAATAGTGCATCTTGGCTGAAGTTGTATAGGTTGCATCTTATCATACATAGGTCATGTTGATGTTTATCATTAGTGGTAACTTTCACATGGAGTACTTACATTGTTACTCATTAAAATAAAAATATATCTACATGTAGGAGAAATATCAAACACACATGTACAAGCACTGCATATAGACATGTTTGCAAGTTTCTGTTTTTACTTCCTTATGGGTGGTCACTGAAGACCATGATGTTACATGATACTTACAATACTATAAAGTATTCCAGTTTCTCAGTTTCCATATTTTAACTTTCTCATCTGAGAGCAGGAACCTGACTCCCATTACCTTCCATATAATTATTTATTTGATCAAAATGTAATGAATTCTGATGCTACATCATTTCCTTTGTTCCCCAACTTGGTTACACTCTGAAATCCTGCTTGCTCATGTCATCCTGAGAAGAGTGTCATTCAAAATCCCCCTCTGTATACTAGGAATACACAGGACACACGGCCTATCCTTTCCTGGGTCTTACATGCCTCACCAGGTTTCTCATTGTGTTAACACACTTCTCACCTGATCTCTACCTAGCATGTCATCTCTTTCAGACTTTCTCTGAAGTAGTGCTTCTCTCCTGCAGTAGGTATCAAAGCTCTCAGGTAACCCGGCACAGAAACCTGTCTTACAATGTCCACCTGGAAAAAAAAAAAAATAGAACTGCATTTCTGTGAAGCAATAGAATAAACAGAATTCTATTTTTATTTTTAAAGTGTAAATTATAAATCTTTATTTATAGTCATTAAGAATATTTTGCTCATTAAAAACCAGGACTGTTCTCTCAAGTGACATGTATGTGCCCTTAACTAAAATAAAAATAAATCTCTAAGTTTGGTTATTTTTCATCTTCAATTATAATTTCTTTAAGAAGAGTAAAGCTTTGCTACAGAATTCTGCTAAAAATTCCTTAGAGTCATTCTTATGAAAATCTGGGTTGTTTAATTGTTTGCTCTACATTGGCCTAATGAACACTTTCTCCACTGTGATTAAAAATAACATCGTCACCAAGTGTCTGAATTGCACTTTGATATTCTGCTTTGCCTTCATCTCTAAGCTTAAAAGCTATGTTCTATGTCTTTAAGGGACATTAAAAAGAAAAATTGCCGCTGAAAACATCTGCAAGTACTGTCATTTGCTTTTCAGGCCAAGGATGTCGACTGTAATGAACAATTTAGAAGCACAGTTTGCCATATGGATGCTGTAGCAGTTATTTGCTCTGTTGCTAAACATAGTGGTGTATTGGATGGCTATAACAGCTTTTGCATTGGCACAGAGAAGTAACAGATTGGCCAAGGACTGTTAAACAGGTGCTGCCTGTGATAGCAACTAGATTTACAGTCTTCTCAGAGTTTCATACTCCATGAAAGTTTTCAATAGATATAATAATAATTCTTAAGATTAAAAAAAAAACAGATGTTCCAAGATTGCTGGCTTATCGGACCTGTACCAGCCTTATGGATAGAACACAGTTTCTTTAAAGCATGACAGTGCTGTATCCATATCATTCTTTAATTCTGTCTCTATGCTCACTGTACTCAGATAGTTTCATTCTATAGTATTCTCATACCATTACAAAAATCTTCTATATCTTATCCTCCAAAGCTTTTGTCCATCATTAGAATTAAGGTGCAAAAATACCTCCTTGTTCTAGTTATTTTTGGTTACTTTGATGAAATGCCAAGAACTAAAACAACTTGAGAATGAAAGAGTTCATTGGCATACAGGCCACCATCCAAAATAAAGGGAAGCCAAGGCAGGAACTTGGAGACAGAGCACGTGCAGGAATATGCTTACTCGCTTGATCAGCATGCTTTTTCATATAACCTAGGACACCTGTCCAGCAATGACATCATCTACAATTGGTCCTCCATATCAATCATTAATCAAGAAAATTAACTAATTAATTAAAGGCTTACCATAGGCAAATCTGATCGAGGCAATTCCTCAACTGAGGTTTCCTTTTCCAAGGTGCCTTTACTTTGTGTCAAGGTGACAAAATTTAATCAATGCACTCATATAGTCACATTATCAAGAGTCTATAAAGGCCCCAAGGTGATTATGAAGTACATATCAAACATTTGGATATCATAAGAGTCCTGGATCTAAAACATTGACCTTTATAACCAAATTGATGTTTAATTTAGTATTTCAAAATGATATAAAAACCAATATTATTTACATATGAGCGTGTCTTTTGAATGTGTACGTGCTGTATTTTTGAAAAGTGTAATTAGGATTTGATGCCTGAATTCATGTGTCCTTTCTTCTGTGGGAAAGAATGCACAAAGTAATAAGTAGTTAACCAAATATCAAATAGCCCTTGTGTGCATTACACATAGGCAAAAAAAAAAATACATCTGACATGACAGAGTATAAGACTTAGAGCTGAGACCACTGGGAGTTCCTTTATCTTCACTTTAAATGTGAAAATGACTTTATGTTTGGAAACAGTTTTCTGCGTCTTGTTGGAGACATGTTGGCGTGGCACTGGCTGCCATTTGTAGAGCTATAACTGGTTATATTTCTTTTTGTCTTTGCTCTTCTGTAGAAACATGTTAGTTTCCTTGTGACGTTTTTTGACCTTTATGTTCAAACCCCTGTTCAATACAGGATAGCATTACCATATTTTATGGAAATAAAAATTTCAGTGCTTTCTCCTCCTAATATGGTATTTAATAAAGCCCCCTTTTAAAGCTTCTTGGGATGCTGAAGATATGACCTGTAGGATTTGTTCTCAAAAAATGCATTGGGATAGAAGTTATTCAATTATTTTGCCCCCATTTTATTTTCTCTGCTATTGTTCACACCTTCGTGGATAAAAATCACATTTAAAAGATGATACTATAAATAAAGAATATTTCACCTTTACTCAATGCCTAGTGGAAATAAAGCTTTTATAGCAAAGGCCCTTCTTGATAAAACAAAGAAGGCAAGTCACTTCCTTCTGTTTAGTTCATCTCAGTTTCAACCGAAGAATGGACTGTTAGTCACTGTTAGAAGTTCCATTGCCTGTCTTGCCCAGAGTACACATATCTGCATCTTATTTTGCATCTCCATCTGCATTTTATTTTTAAAGTGAATTAAACTAACACTAGTGAATTTGTGGTTGTCTTTTCTAAATGAAAATCAAGAAAGTATAACATAACTAATCTGAAACTAAAGAATGATCCTGAGACTTGGATTGTTGTAAGCAGCAAAAGAAAATAGCAGTGTTCGACTGTTACGTGGAATCCCAGGAAACAGTCTGCATGTGTGAAATGCTCCTTTCAGATTGTAAGGATACCATCCAACCTGTGTGTATTTTCCGAGCCTATCACTTTAGACTTACATGAAGTGAAGGAAACACTTACCTCTAACACTTGTTTGTGACTTCACACTTCCTTTTTATGAAATAGAAAGAAATGGTAGAACAGATTCAGTTTTCTCTTGCCACCACAGTCTTTGGGCATTTACCTCAAGTTATCTCAAAATGATATTTTTTGTTCATTTGTTTGATTTTTTCTTTTTTCAGTTTTATGTTTGAGATTATAATGTAATTAAAGTATTTCTCCCTCCTCTTTTCTCCTCTGAACCCTTCCATATACCCCTCCCTGCTCTTCAAATGTGTGTCTTTATTGACTAATTGCATTATATTAATTTATGTATATGATTATACATATATAGTCCCAAATATAACCTGTTCAGTTATATAATGTTACTTGCATGTATGTTTTCCAGGCTGAGCATTTAGCACTGGACAACCATTTATCGTTCCCTCCTCTGGAGATAACTACTTCTCCCACTCCCAGCCTTACACACATGCTTATAGTTTTTTTGTGTGTGTAGGGTTGAGGTCTCATGGGAGTTTCCCTGTCCACCTTGGGGACTTCATTAGTGCTTCCTTATTCAGCTCACATGTGGAGAGTCCTGTTGGTAAGATTTTATGGATATTGCTTCTGACATGACTAGCAGACACAGTCTCACAGCAAACTCTCTGATCTGCTGGCTCTTGCCATCTTTCGACCTTCTGTTCTACAAGTTCCCTAAGCCATAAGTATGAAAGTGCTTTGGAGAGGTATCCAATATGACTGGGCTCCAAAGCTCAGCATTCAATTGGTTTGGCTTTTATAAACAAGAAATTTAATGTTGTAGGGATATGTTTTTATATTCACACAGAAGATAAAGATTGAGTCATTTTTTATATATCTACCCATACCCCAAATATAAAATCATGTTACCCACACATAGTTAGAATTTTATATGTATGTCCCATTGCTTTCTAAAATTTTTATAGCATTGTAAATATTCTCCAAGTTAATGTTTAATATATCCACAAGTTCTGAATATGGCATCATCATTCCTAGAAGACACAGTTTTCAAAAGAAAATTAAGTCATTTAAAAAGATCACAAATCATCATTTTCCATGGCAATGCTGGATAACATTATTTCCAGCTTAATTTTTGTAAGAAAACCCAACTGCATATTAAGTATGAAAGTAATACAACAATGCATCTGCAGATAAGGAAACTTTAAAGCATTTTTAAACAGGTTGACTGCTTTGATATAGAAAAATATTCTGGATTATATGTCCAAGAAAAAATGAAACTACTGCAGTATCTGTAGAGTTGAATACATAGATAGGCAATTAAGTATTTCAGACCTTGTGGTCAATTAATGACACTCATGGGGGAAGCTGTGTGGAATACGTAATACAATTCTCAGTCTCAGAAAAAGGATCTGTAAGAAATGAAATGAAATTATAGGTATTTTCTAGGTTAGTTAGTTTTCCCAGCTGTTTGTAAAAGTCTAAATGACCCACTCTTCCTTTGAACAATGCTCTTCTGTAAGTATAAACTAGTTTCCTTATGCCATACACAAACCTTTATGTTCAAACTCCTGATCAACTAGGGATGTTCAGAACTTGTTCATAAATTAACAATACACTTGGAGAATATTTTAATTGCTGCAATAGTTAGAAAATTTATATATCATAAAATGAAATTTTAACTCCGTACAGGTAATAGGTTATAAAAATAATTTTGTGTTTGGGGTATAGACAAACAGATGAAGAAAAGAATCAGTCCTCAGCTTTGGTGTGAACATCAGAATGGACATTTACACCATTAAATGTCTTATTTAGATAACTTTGGGTGAATACACAAAGAATCTTTCTCTTATTATTGTTATTATTGGGGTGTGTGTGTGTGACCATGCTACTTATAGCACCTAAAACTTCCCCTATAGCATTTGATATCTTGGATATGTTAATGTACAATGGTAGAATATTGCCCACTCTTGGACTATTTTGGAATAAGTAATATCCTGTACTGGGCAGGGAGAAATACTAGAGTTAACCGATCCCAGATCTTCCAACTCTGTTACATTAGTGTCTCTGTGAATCTTCCGTTTGCTGTACACTGGCTTCAGACATTTTGTGAAAAAAATGTGTAAGGGGACGCAATAAAAATAAAATTCCTTGAAATTATAGAGACTGCCATCAGGCCTTTAAAAGGGACTGTATAATGGTTGAGTGAGGAATCACCTCTTTCAATAAAACATAGGCAGAATCATCAAAACTAGCTTTCTGGATCCTAAAAATAAAGCACAAGCTTGTAACAGCCTGGGAAGTGTTTATTCAAGAAAAACCGATGGAATTCTTTAACATCAAAAGACATTTAAATTTGATGTCATGTCCAGGTTTATAGTAGCCTGAAATGCAACATCATTCTAGCAGTTTCTAGAAGAAGGACACCGCTGGAGCGCATTAGACAATACAGCCCGTGAGAACTGTCACTGTGTGGCCTGTCTGGAGCTTCACAGCAGAAGTTACTTGATAATTGACTTGTCTCAGAACAACACATTTAGGGGAAGTCCTGACTCTCTGCACATTTATTGAAAACAATCAGAAACTGGTTTTGTTCTCTTTTGTTCCAAACTGCAAGCAAGCATCTGTTCAAGATCCTAAAGAGATCTGGGGTGTGAGACGCTTGTGAAACTTTGAAACACTCTCCTGTGTTCTGACAACTTTGGAGGTTATGTAGGGGTGGATTGCTATCTGCAAACCCAACGAATGCTCCAAAGGAGACCATTCTGGCTGATCTTGGGCCCTGTGATAAGAAGAGAAAGTTAAGATAGAGTGCCATATTGTTCTGAGCATAGAAGGTATGTCTCCAAAGAAAATGAAACTCCCTGACTGAGTAGGTAATTATAGGCTCAAGGAACTCAAGAAACCACTGTTCAACCATTCTGGCCTCAAAGCTCACAGAAAAAAAAAATGAGTAACTAGTTTACAGTTAAATCACTGTAACTCACTGAGCAATAAAGAATAAAACCTAAAGGCAATAAAATGTGTGGACTGGAGATAAATGTGTGTATTGAGGTGGAGATGTACCACCATGTATTATCTAGCTATATACTACCATAGCTTACTTAGTACTACTAATTTTAAACAAAATTTTAGGTGACATGCCGAGACAGAAAATATCATCCTAAGAAAATGACCAAAAAATGTCTCTAAAGTGACTCATAGACTATACTCATCATACAGTCACAAAACAGTTAAAAATTCAAGATTAAGAAAATTGACTCTTCCTTCTCCTTTCCTTGCCTGTACAAAGCCTGAGATCAGCCGGAATTGGCTCCATTTTGGTCTTTGTGGGGCATGAAAATTGACCTTCATGTACATTGAATCTCTATATGAGAGGTCAGCCAGAATTGGCTCCATTTGGTCTTTGTGGATCATAAAAATAGACCTTCATGTACATTCAATCTCTATATTCATTAGAATACATTTTTATATACTAGACAGTGTTACTGCTCAAAGGACATCAGCAACCTTGAGATTTTTCACCCACACTCCCAAAATAACTGTCTGCAGGGCTACACATCTATAAACATACATGAAAATACCTCTATTCTTTTTTGCAAATAATGAAAAGCACAGAATCACTTGAAAATATTTTAGGTATGCATCTATTAGCCTTTAAAATATTCTTCTCTTTTTGCAGGTCCTCCAGTGAATGTCACATGCAACATATTCATAAACAGCTTTGGCTCCATTGCAGAAACGACTATGGTAAGCCTGTCCACTTGGTAACAAGTTTCACACTGGATTGATTTGTAATTACCTTAGTGGAATTTACAACTTAATTGGATATAATGAGATTTTAATAAATGAAATTAGTGGAATGACTAAATTACTGTCAACTGTAGATGATAATGTCTATCTAGAAATTGTATATTGGAGAACAAAAAAAGTATTAAAAAACAGGTTGGATTTTTCTAATTTAACACTATAGTGTTAAATTTCCATTTAAAATTAAAACTCTACCAGATTGTTTATTTCTAGTACTCGGCAACAGTCACCAATGCATACTAGTAAACATCTTGATGTTTAATTATTCTTCATGCTTACAGTCTACTTACACCATACTTTTATGTATCTTACTAAATTCCCTTTTCAGATGAATGAAGCATTTTCCAAACATAATAAAGATCTATAAGAAGCACTAGTACTGGAAGTACGGGCCTCTAATCCTAGCTACTCAGGAGTCTGAGCCAAAAAGATCATAGGTTCATGTGCTGTGTGGGCTACAGAGTGAGCTGCAGGCTAGCCTAGGAAATTTACTTAGACACTATCAAATGAAAAAGGGAAGGGGAAACAGGGAGCTGGTGAGATGTGGCTTCATGCCAGGTGGATCCCTTAGCATTGAAGATGTTGGTTTAGACCTCAGTGTCAAAAATCAAAACAAACCCAAAACTAAGATAATCTATGTAAACTATAATTACTTTTTTTCCATTTACCTTTGCTGTCTTACTAAGGGAAGTACATAAAATGAAGTTAATAAGGCCCCATAAAAAAAGAGCTGAAGCCAGGTGGTGTTGACTCATGCCTTTAATCCCAGGACTTGGGAGGCAGAGACAGGCAGATCTCTGTGAGTTCAAGGCCAGCCTGAGTGAGTTCCAGGAAAGGCTCCAAAGCTATACCAAGAAACTCTGTTTAAAAAAAACAAAAAACAAAAAAAGAAAGATAAAGTTAATCATTATGTACCAACTTTGTCTTGAATTATTAACATTAATTAAATATTATGTTGCATATTCTTATTTGATCTATTGTACTAATTGAGAAATTTAGCTGATATAAAAAGGCAAAAATATGTCATTGAACCATTGAATAACTGTAAAATAATCTATCAGTCAACATTTAAAACAAAAGTGTGATGGTTCTTAAATTACCTAGTTATACTGTATTCCTAAACTTAACAAAAATAATTTGCATTAATATCCCAAGTAGACTTAATTAAACCATCATATGAAATACTTAAAAGACTAATATCCCCAAATCTGTTATAAAAAATTATAATCATTTACATATTTCCGACCCATACAATAATGAAATTTCTTATGAAATATAATGACAAAAATTGCTAAATTAATGTGGAAATTATTTTCACTGTCAGTTGTTTAGGTTTTACACAGAAAGGAAAGGAATTCATCTCAACAGAAAGAACCATTCAGGCAACTTTTTCTTCAGCTTGCTGCTATACTTAACATTAAACAGCATTTCAATGGTTCCCTTCTAATGCAGTATAGTGACAGGAAAAGCATTGGCAAAGAATAATGAGGTTCAAACTTCAATGCACAATAAAGACTCATAGAATCATCTTTAACACAGCATATAAATACATATAACTGTGTACTAATCCAAACACAGAAAATGATACAATTTCTTTTATAATCACAGTGTGATTCTGTCAAGAGTTTATGTCTAAAGTAATTATAATTGTTTGAGACTAGCATATTCTACAGTCTTATTGGATATTTAGCTCTGATTCATCTCCAGTATATATTTATGCTGCATCTAAATTATCAAAGAAAACTACAACTGGCCTTTTCTTGTGTCATTCCTGAGTTATATTTAAGTCCCCCTGGCAACTCTCTCATTTTAGTGTCTTCTATATACAAGTACAGCAGTCCTAAAATCCTGAAAATACATTTCCTTTTATTTCTCCTGTGCAAAATTGCTTCCAGAAAACCTCCCATAACAATAGTTAGAAAAATTTGCCATCTTAGTAGAGTAAGGCAATAGAGCTTGAAAAAGATAGAGGAACTCTAATTTTTAGGTTACTAGAGGATTCTAGTCTTTGTAATGATTCTCCAGCCTATCAGTAAACTGTCCATTATACCTACAGTATGACTGTGCTGACTAAATTTGTTAATATTTTGCATTTCAAAGTATTGTACATATTAGACATAACAAACATGGCTCAGATTTATGTCCTTCTTACAGCATAACAAAAATTTGCATTTCTACATATTGCTTAGTAAATGTTAGCCCTATAGGCAATGTTAGCAAATTTCCCTAGCTTTTTGAAAGTTATGAGCAAGTATAACTGAAGATTAATAAAAACCCCAGAGATTATGTGTAGCTGAAGTTTTCTTGTGTCCTGCCTGACCTGTCATCAGGACAAATCTCTCTCACCCAGCAGTCTCTCAGCTGCTCGGACCCAAGTAAACACACAGAAACTTATATTATTACTAACTGTATGGCCATTAGCTCAAGCTTATTACCGACTAGCTCTTACACTTAAATTATTATTTATATTTAGTCATGTGGCTTGGTACCTTTTCTCAGTTCTGCCTTCACATCTTGCTTCTTCTGTACCTGGCTGGCAATTTCTGACTCAGCCTTCTCTTCCCAGAATTCTCCTTATCTACTTTTTCCACCTATACTTCCTTCTTGACTACTGGCCAATCAGCATATTATTTATCAACCAATCAGAGCAACACATTCACAGCATACAGAGTGACATCACTCATCATTTCCCCTTTTCTTTCTATTTAAAAGGAAGGTTTTAACTTCAACATAGTAAAACTACATATAACAAAATAGTTATCAAGCAAGAATTACAGTTATAATATCTAGTCTATTTGTATTTGGCAAAATTAAAGAAAATATTTTATCATCTATCCTATATTTGTGAGTCTAAAGTTTTATATCTAATTTAACTTTCATCATAACCAAGGAAACCCATCATTATAGCTATCTCGTCTTCAACTACATCACAGACCTCAGAAGGATACAATATTATTACCTAAGTAAACAGGAAGAGTATTGTAAACTTCCAAAAACTAGAATGGCAGGGAAAACTGTCTGCCTGGACAGTCATTCAAAGTTCCTCTGCAATGTTGGGGCATCCATCTTCAGCCCACAGGCCTAGAGTCTCTCAGCCACTTCTTCCTGTGTCCTGTAGAATGTCTGGCAGTTTCTTCTGCAAAGCAGGAACCTGAAGGACAATCTCACCTTGAAAAGTTCAGTTGTCACCTCCCTATGGGCCCTGCATGTCTAGTTTAGAAAACATGGTATCAAACAGTCGACACAAGGGTACTTGTTTGCCCAGTAGCTAACTTTTGTCACAAAGAAAACAAACTCCATAATGAATTAATTCAGTGCCCATTATCTTCTCTGAAGTAGATTAGTGTTGCTAGGAGCAGACATGTCTCAATGTCTAGAAAGTCAAAGTTTTTAAAACATTTTGAATGCCATATTCTGTATGTCTTTGAAGTGTTTGAAGATCACCTATCTATCTGAAATATATCTATGTATACCTAGAACACTTAACTAACATGGCCACAAGTTTGACTATCATAGATGACTTTTTATTAATCTATTTATTAATTATCCATTACAATTTTAAGTGAGCTGTGCAAACATAATACCTTAAACAAGAATAGAAATATACACACAGTATAACAAAATTAAATTTGTATCAATAAACTAAAATCTTTACCAGTGTAAAATATTTCAAACAAGTTGTTGCTCTTTAAAAGTAGGTTCATTAACCTACCCTTTCATCCAGTCATATCTATATCATATCCCCTTTTCTTCTTTAGAAAAAGATTGTATTTATAATCAACCTTTTTTAAATAAAAATATTGGCTTTCCTCTGTCCCACACCATTGGGCTCTTCTGATATGGGACATAAGAATCTCTTAACCTTTTCTTTTAGTAATATGCTTGGGTTTAGAGAAGGATTAAGCCAATTCTATCTCCAAAGCCAGCTTGGTATATTTGGGAATTTGGGCATAGCTTCTCTTACTCCTTCCTGCTGGATGGGGGTACTGTATCTTATGGGGACACAAAGAAAATTTTAGGATTATGGAGTAGTCTGTAAGGGTGTATTATCTGAGCCAGTTGCCTTGAAACTGTCTGGGATGTCATCTTGGCCATGGTGTCATCGGAGACCTTTTAGAGGGTTTCAGCTGGTCAAACCTAATGTATCTTAATCTGGAACAAATCCATAGCCTCTTGCTTTCTGTGGAAACAAAAGCAGAGCTTCCTTTCCAAAGCAACTTATCCTTAAATCTAAATTTTGAAGTTAAGTTACCTTTAAAATATACATATTGGCCGGGCGGTAGTGGCGCATGCCTTTAATCCCATCACTCGGGAGGCAGAGCCAGGCAGATCTCTGTGAGTTTGAGGCCAGCCAGCCTGGTCTACAGAGTGAGATCCAGGAAAGGTGCAAAGCTACGTAGAGAAACCCTGTCTCGAAAAACCAAATATATATACATATTGGCTTAACTCAACAGCTTTTACAATCAAATGTTTTTCTGCAGTTAAGAATCCCAAAGACAACACAATCCAGATTCTCTATGTAATATCCATCTTTACGTGACTTATTTTTTATATTAATTTTACTGTATATTTAAAGACTTTATTTTTTTAAACTATGTATTTCTTTATATAATTGTATATATCACCCTTTTTGTCTCTTTCAAGCCTACATACATTTTTACACACATTGTAAAGCATTTAAAGTCTTGTTCCATCTGAATGTATCTTATTGTGAGTCTACTGTTTTAAACTGCAGCATTTCTAAGACTGAAGCAGCCACTGTGGCTGCTGGCTCCACCCACCTCAGCTTCCCAACATTGTAGTGGTTCAGTTTACCACCAGCTCTGGGAACCATCAACTCTCAGAAACAGTGGGTCTATGCTTTTATCAAAACATCGGGTAGCCCAGAAACCTCTTCTTCTTCTTCTTCTTCTTCTTCTTCTTCTTCTTCTTCTTCTTCTTCTTCTTCTTCTTCTTCTTTTCTTAACTACCAAAATGTATGTCCAATACACAGCATAGTACGCAGCTTGGAGACACCTCTGTGTAACATAGCATAGGTTAAGCCCACAGGCAGGCCACAAACCCACCACAGAGTAGCTCAAACCCACAGGCTGCTGCTAACTTGAGAAAGACACCTAGGACATGGTTTTTAGCTCTGTTTTAGAATCTTCTTTGTCAAGTTTTAGGTGGAAACCCATTGGGCACCATTTGTAGCTAGAGTCTTCCTGGTCCTGCCAGGCCCATGGTCAGGACAAATCTCTCTCACCCACCAGTCCTGCAGCTGCTTAGACCCAACCAAGTAAACACACAGAGACTTATATTGCTTATAAACTAAATGGCCACAGCAGGCTTCTTGTTATCTAGTTCTTCTATCTTAAATTAACTCATTCCTATTAGTCAAGTTGCCACATGGTTTGTGGTTACTGGTATCTTAACATCTTCTCATAGCAGTGACTGGCAACAACTCTCTGACTCAGCCTTCTACTTCCAAGAATTCTCCTCTTCCCTTGTCCTGCCTATACTTCCTGCCTGGCTACTGGACAATCAGTATTTTATTTATACACAGAGAGATCCACAGCAGAATGTAATTGTAGATTACTTAAAATTAATTCATTTATATCTTTGTGTCTGAAAATTCATAGATTAATGTGACTAAATAATTATCCTATATACATCTAATTAACAACCTTATGAACTGTCTTCATTGTTCTTATTACCCAAATATTTGAGCTCCCTCTGCTGGAGGGAGCTTATCAACTATTGAATCTACCCATTTCAATAGACAGTATTATTCTCAACTGAAGATAACATTATTCTTCCTGTAGAAGACATTCTATTTTTTAAGCCTTTTAAAATACATTTCACAATTACTTTTTGGATCAATGTATAATATTGTATAATATTCGTGTGATGGAGGAGTGCTTGGTATAGGTGTGGAATACACATATGTCACATCTGTCCTGTGCTTTGGTCTAGAGCTGAAAACATCTCATGAATATTTCCATAAAGAAAAACTTAAGACCACTGAGTCAAATGGTGTGTATTCATGTAATCAATGTTTGAGTTGTAAGCAAGGCTTACACACTAAGATGAAACACCTGTATCGTGAGCTTTATATTTAACTAATAGGTATGAAAGTAGTCATTTGGATATGAATCTATATCAGTATACCAAATAGTTATAGTGGCTTAGAGACATATCCAAGAAACCAGTTGCCATTCATCTTTTAACACATGTTAGAGAACTAGAAATTTCTCTGCTATGTGATGAAAATCAGCATTTACTCTTGAAATATTGTATTCTGTCAACATTCATAGAATACAGGCATTTTACAAAGTAAAAATGAAAACTCAGATTCTGTTTTGATAGCTTCACAGTTACCTTTATATGCATAGATGTATAACAAGAATTTGAAGAAAATCAAGAGTTCATTGTATTTTCAGAGAACAGTCAAACTGCTAAGTGTTTAAATACTTTACACAAAAGCTAGGCTCAACTTTTTGTTGTTGCAATGATCATGTACTTTCAGGTATTACTTTAGATCATCTAGTAGTTAGATTGGAGATATTAAAGCAATATGGCATAAAAATTAATAGTCTGCACACTTATGTTAACATAATCTTTAAACTTCTCATTCTTTTCAAAAATATTTTAATCAAATAGTTTTAGACATACAAAGATGCACTGGTAATAAGAGCTAATATGATTATCACCATATTATAAAATTAAACATCACAGAGGTATAGCTTTTTATTTCAGTCTAAAGAGTGGCTTCCCTGTGTACTTAAAGGAAGCCTTTGATATCAAGATATAAGCTTCATGGTATATGCATGAAAATATAAACAAACAATTATACTGAACTATTCACATGTAACCAGTTTTATTTTGTTTGCTCAAGTTCATGTCTTGGGAAATGACCCAAACTTACATACAAATTAATATTGTTCAACTTTCATTTTAATAAGTGTTCAACATTATATTTACTAGTTCTACATTTCATGGAACAATCAAATATTTGTTTCTATCACTACTAAAAAAGAACACTACTTAAAATCAACCATTATCCATTATCTAGTGATGTGTATATTCTATATAGTATACTAAGCAGAAGTGGAATTACCTGGCTAAGATATTATTAAGTTTTTTCCAAAGTGCTCATTCTGTTTTAAATGCCTAATAGGTATTTTAGCAGTTTCTCAAGTTCTATCACTTTTAGAATTTATTCAGATTTATTTTTTAAGTTATGATTGACATAAAATTGGCAATAATTATTGCTTATCATTTATTTTCTTGAATAGAAAGAATAGATGAATGGTCAGGATGAAATGTCTTTTAGTGGAGAATTCATTTTTATCTTCTCCCTGTTTATGATTGTTTTTATTATGTATATGGTACACACCCATATATACACTCCCCACACAGTTACTCATAAAATGATCTGAAGATGCATTATTTGGCTAATATATTTTTATGTAGTCTTTACTGCAATGTGTTTGTTTTCTTGATGCATAAATGATTTTTGTTTTATCTTAAAATTTTTAACTTTACTTAAACAATTGTGTTTATGGAAACCTTACACTTATCCAAGCTAGTACATGTATTTTCTTTTTCTTTATGCTAAAACACTTTTGCTACATAGATTTTAGTTAACATAGAATGTTTTATTATATCTTTTCAGTGTAATATAATCACAACATTTTCCCTTCCCTTTCTTCCCACAAAATCCTCCAATATATCTTTTGCTACTCTCCTTCAAATTTATGGCCTCTTTTTTTCACAAGTAGTTATTATATGCCTATGTCCATATATAGTTCTAAATAAACACGTGTCTATGGTACGAAATGTGACAATTTGCTTTCATTTCACAACCAAATGGTTATCCACATTAATTTTTGATAATGACTCTATCATACATATTTCTCCATTTCATGGCTACAAATCCATGTCAATATTCTATTTGCCTGTAGCTAATTGATATACTCTTAGATTAAACATGATATTTAGCTGGGCAGCAGTGGTACACACCTTTAATCCCTGCACTCAGGAGGCAGAGCCAGGTGGATCTCTGTGAGTTTGAGGCCAACCTGGTCTACAGAGCGAGATCCAGGACAGGCACCATACTACACAGAGAAACCCTGTCTTGGAAAAAAAAATGATATTTAGTAGGGCAGCTTCCCTAACATATTATTTTTATACATTTTTGTGCTGTTTTAATCTATTCTTGTTCAAATTACTTTATCACAAAGATTAAAGACATGTTTTCAAATTCCAAAACTAAATATTAGTATGTAAATGACTGATAAGAAATGCATTTTTTAAATGTTAAATATTTCTATTCATAATTATATATTTCCCTTTTCTGAAATTAAAATATAACTTTTTTATTCTATTGTGTACACATAACTGTTTTTTCATGCATGTATATATGTGTACCACGTGTGTGCATGTTGCCCAGGGAGGTCAGAAGAACGCATCAAATCAATAGGAACTGGAATTTTGGATGGTTGTGAGCCAACACGTGAGTGCTGGGGATTGAACCAGGGACTTCTGCCAAAGTCACAGTTGCTGTTAACTACTGAGCCATTTCTCCAGGCCCTTTTATGAATTTTGTCATTCAAAGTAGCATATAAAATCTGATAAATTCTTACACATATTTTATATCTAATCACTTCTCTTTGCTTTTAATTTTTCCCTTGTTTTTGACTTTATTATTTTATTAATAACTACTTTTCTATTTTTTGAAATCAAAACATAATCACATCTTTCCCCCTTCCCTTTCCTCCTTCCAACCTTTTCCATGTACACAGCCTTGCTTTCTTTCAAATTCATGACTTCTTTATTTAATTGCTATTCTATCTGTTTTTCCTTAAATATATAAGTACAACCATCTCAGTCTTTATAATTTTCCTTGTAGGTAATGTACTGGATAACCAACGGGAACTGTTCCTAAGTTGCCATAGTTCTTTACCCACCATTGGGGCCTCATGAGATTTCCCTTCCCATGTTAGTATGTCTGTTGTTTCTCTCCTTGTTCAGGTATCATTTAGGCAGTTCGGTTGCTGAGACTGCATAGAGATAGCTTCTCTGACATTTCTCGGAGATGCAATTTCACAGCAATTTTGTGTTCCTCAGGGTCTTGCATTGTTTTCCTCCATTTGTGGTAGTCTGAATGTAGTTGGCCCCCATAATCTCATAGGGAGTGGCACTATTAGGAGGTATGGCTTTGGTGAGTGGGTATGGGCTTGTTAGAGGAAGTGCATCACTGTGGGGGAGGGCTTTGAGGTTTCCTATGCTCAGCATACTGCCCTGTGTGTCAGTCAACTTCCTGCTGCCTGCAGGGTGTAGAACTCTCAGCTACCTCTCCAGTACTTTGTCTGCCTCCATGCTACCATGCTCTGAACCTCTGAAATAATGGACTGAGCTTCTGAAACTGTAAGAGAGCTATGCAAATGAAGTATTTTCTTTCTAAGAGTTGTCATAGACACAGTGTCTCTTCACAGCAATAAAAACCCTAAGACTCCATGTATTTTAAGCTTATTCCTAAATATTTATATGTATTTACTAAAGATTAAAATCTTTTATAAACATTTTTTTATTTTTAGATAGTTAATATCTAATGAACATTTGTAAAGTTGTATGTGTGTTGTGTGTGTGTGTGTGTGTTAAAACTACATTAAGACCTCATCTCACTCCAATTAGAATTGCTATCATTAAGAAAATATAAAACAGAAAATCATAGTGAGAATGGTGAGGGAAATAGGACCTCTTATACATAGCTGTGGGGAATGTAAATTAGTCCAAGCACTGTAGAAATTAGTAAGTGGTTACTCAAAAAACTAAAACAAGAACTCTCCTGTGAGTGAGCTATACAACTTCTGTATACATAACAGAAGGACTCCAGGTCAACATGTCACCAATATTCACTGCAGCACTGTACACAAATAACCAGCTATGGACTGACCTTAGCGAATCCATCTACAGATGAATAGTGGAAATGTGATATACATATGCATATATATGGAGATTAATTTACCTAAAAAGAAAAAAAACTGAAATTGTGTCCTTTTCTGAAAAATGGACACAACTTGAGATTATTGTATCAAGTGCAATAAACCATACTCAGAAAGCCAAATAAGGCATATTTCTGTTTTTTGAGGATTATTTATTTTATATAAATATCACATATTCCACATGCATATACACACATATATGAGAAACTAGCTAAGGGAATTAGATGACCCATCAGCAGGGGGAAGATGGAGAAAATGTGAAGGAATTAATGTGGTTGAAGTCTATGATATTTCTGTATGAAGATTTCTATAAAAACCATGACTATGTAAAGTACATCTCTGAAATTAAATACTATATAAACATATCTTTAACTTCCCCTTAAAAGAATATCAATTGTATCTCTCCCTTAAGTGACCTTTATCAGACTAAGATTTTTTTTAATTGCTTGTTAAGTGTCCTTTTGAAATTTTATTGTGTGTGTGTTTGCACAGGCCTGTGTGTGTGTGTGTGTGTGTGTGTTTGCACAGGCCTGTGTGTGTGTGTGTGTGTGTGAGAGAGAGAGAGAGAGAGAGAGAGAGAGAGAGAGAGAATGTCTGCCATGGCACTTATGTGGAGGTCAAGAACCACTAACTAGAGTAAGTTCTCTCTTTTCACCCTATGCAACTGGGGATCAAATTCAGTTTTTCACGTTTGGCAACAAGTATCTTTACCTGCTGAGTCACTTTATTTTGTTGTAATTGACACTGTGTTTTCTTCAGTGATATCCTAGGATTGAAAAAAGTGATTGTGTGAGTTCTCCTTTATTTTTTTCATATCACAGAATGCATTGATTGGGTTCCAAATGGCAAAGCATAAATTGAATTCTTTGCATGACCCTTACTTTATCATAATTAACTATATTTTTGTAATTTGCTATTTAATTTTCTAAAGTTAATTTTATCAGTGTTAACTTGGAATTCTGAATTATAATTTTATTATCTCACATACTTTAAAAAGTTATTTGAAGTCAGTATGATGCTTATTCCCAAACTAGCTAGATGTGTTTGTTCTTCCTCTATTGGCTGAGACACTTACTGTAAAGTGCTGGAGTCCCGCCTTAGCTCAGGGTCATGTCCTGAGATGGCGAAGAGGCATGGGTGTGAAGGAATGAATTATCTGACCACCAGATGAGTTACATATAAGAGGCCGGCCCCAAGCACTCCAACCATTTTTATTTATACATTGAAAACAAGCATGTTTTTCCATAAAAAACAGACAAGTTTTTCTCATCCTCCAACATGAACTGCCAGCAAAAACAAATCTGTCAAATGTGGTTTTTCCCCCAGCTTTTACATCAAAACGTGTTTAGACCAAAACCAACACTTACCATTTTGTTAGCTTGACCAAATACCGAGCCTGGTACATCCTGTCTTTACAAAACTAAAAGGTGATTGACATAGGCACACATTTTCAAGAATAACAATCACTGCTGGTGGGAATGCAAGCTTGTACAGCCACTTTGGAAACCAATATGGTGCTTCCTTAGAAAATTGGGAATCCATCTCCCCCAAGACCCAGATGTAGCACTCTTGGGCATATACCCAAGGAATGCTCAATCATACCACAAGGGCATTTGCTCAGCTATGTTCATATCAGCATTGTTTGTAATAGCCAGAACCTGGAAACAACTTAGATGCCCTTAAACTGAAGAACGGATAAAGAAAATATGGTACATATACACGATGGAGTACTACTCAGCAGAGAAAAACAATGACACCATGAAATTTGCAGGCAAATAGATGTTTCTAGAAAAAATCATCCTGAGTGAGATAACCCAGACTCAGAAGGACAAACATGGTATGTACTCACTCATAGGAGGATACTACATGTAAAACAAAGATGACTAGACTGCTACACAACTCCAGGGAGGCTACCTAGTAAACGGAACCCTAGGAAAGACACAGGGATCACCCAGTGACAGAGAAATGGATGAGATCTACATGATCAAAACATATTTACAGAAATAGGGGTGCTCTGCCTCTGATCCTGTCAGCACTGAATTAGAACAGCATCTGGGTTCTGAAGTGACAGCTGGAATCCCTGAACAAAAAAACCTGAGAAGCTACAGCTCCCAAAGAATTTTAGGGAAAATATTTGAGAAAAAGATGGGGTTTGGGACAATGATCATATCTGTCCCACGCATAATTGACAAAATGATACTAAAACCAAGAGAATCACCAATATTAGGAGAAAAGAGGGCATACAGGCTGTGCAGTAACATTGGTATTCTGTGCTGTCCCAAAGTCCACTGATCCTTGACGAGTGAGACTGTCTCCGTGGGCTTTTGCCTCATCTGGAGACCCATGGGACTCATATACTGCTCCAAAACTAGGTCACGCAGCTCCCAACAATAAAGCTTATTTCTCTCATAAGTACATGGTCTGTCCCAGCAGTTTTACCTGTCCAAAGGCATTTAACAAGTTCTGTTTCTTGTCCCCAAATAGGCCTATTTAGACTTTGCCTCATATTTTTGGTTGTGATCCTAGCTTTGAATGGCTGAGCCATATCTCCAGCCCTGTTTAGACTTTTCCATTGCATCAGCTTAACCATAGCTTTTGTTGTCAAGAAATACTTCCATTCCCAGGACCTTTGTAACAACTTCTCTGTATTTTTCTTATGGATGGCTTGGTGTTTTGGGTCTTTCTCTTAATTAGTTTAAATAAGGGTATGTTTGTAATTGTTATGCTAGATATTTTTTCTGCTGTCTGAACTTAGGGTTAATATTTACCTTTTTAAAATTTTATATCTTTACTTTAGTGTCTGAATGTTTTGTTTGCATGTATGTCTGTTCACAGTATGTCTGCCAGAGGGCATCAGATATCCTAGAATAGGAATTATGAATGGCTGTGAGCCACAGTGTGGGTGCTGGGAATCAAACCCAGGTCCTCTGCTGGGGTTGCCAGTCTTCTTAATCACCAAGCCATTGCTCCAGCCCCCAGTGTTTATCTCTGAAGAATAATCATGCTAATGTTTGCATATTTGTTGTTTCAAAAAGCTTGCTGTACTGTGTCCTCCCTACTTGAAATTTCCCATGGTTTTTAATCTCTGCACTTTCTGTTGTTTTCATCCCTTTAGTTTCTGCATTTAAGAATTAGCATTGTCAAAAAAAAAAATTACAGAAAATTCCTAATTGCCTTTATCTAGTCTACTTTTCCTGTTAAATCATTTTATATTCCTTTCCTGAAATTTATTCAATGGCTTTCTGTAGCTAAAAGTTTTCCTGGTCCCACCTGGCTCAAGGTCAGGACAAATCTATGTCACCACCAGTCCCACAGCTGCTTGGACCCAAATAAACACACACAAGCTTATATTAATTAAAACTGCTTGGCCATTAGCTCAGGTTTACTACTGACTAGCTCTTACACTTAAACTCAGCCCATAGAGATTCTATGTCACCACAATTTCCATGGCTTCACCTGTGTGCCATTACATGCTGGTCCCTGGATGGTGGGCTGGCATCTCCTGATTCAGCCTTCCTTTCCCAGAATTCTCCTTGTTTGCTTTTCCCGCCAATACTTCCTGCCTGGCTACTAGCCAATCAGTGTTTTATTAAACCAGTGTACAAAAGCATTATCCCACAGCAGCTTTCATTAAGGCCATTCACTCATAGTCATTGAGGACACGTTGCATGCTGCTTTGTAAGATTTATTGATGGTACATGCTCCTGGTCCAGAGTTGTCAAATAAACTTCAACGAAATCATATTGTTCTACTCAATTTACATTTCAATGATTTTATTTTTCTTTATAATATTGTGTACAAATTTTTACTTAAACTTTTGTGACCACAGGATCTGTAAGGCAATATTTCTCTCCACACACATTCTTTGCTATATTATTATAAACTAATATAATACTTGTTTAAAGTATCACCTAAACTCATGCTGTTCCATGGGGACAGGTAATTTTTGTATTCTGGCTAATAAAACATATTTTGCCCCAAAGATAGTTTGCTATAATATGCTTGACATGGGTGAATAAAGGATCAATATATTTTTGTCATTTCATGTATTTCTGCAGTTCTGAATCTCAGTCACCATCTTAAATCAATGCTGTGGCTTGCAAAATGTGAGTCAAACATTTCATTTCCCAATAAAATGAATGTGTGCTAATAATGTTTAAATACACTTGTCTTTCTCCATCTATCTTCCCATATACTTCGATATTTCCTCAGAAAGAATTTGGTTTTTAAGCTATATTGATGCAATGATCATTACTTAATTTTTGATGAAGAAATAAATTTGTTCAGAAATTAGAGACTCTGCAGCTTTTAT
Organism: Onychomys torridus; assembly: GCF_903995425.1. NCBI lineage: Eukaryota > Metazoa > Chordata > Mammalia > Rodentia > Cricetidae > Onychomys > Onychomys torridus. The sequence goes on from NC_050459.1 coordinate 48,627,104, forward strand.
GGTGATACAAGAATGCTTTTTAAACCTAAGACATTAAAAAGAAATTACCTAATAAATTCACTGTAACATATTTTTCATGACAATGGAAAATAAATAAAGGTGTCCAATTTAAAAGAGGTCTTTTTTTGTTCTTTTGTAACTTTTGCCAGAAATGACTTCTTGGTCCTTCACATCCATTGCCAATGAGTTAAGTTCCCATAAAGGCATTCTCACTTTTTATGAGTGCCATTACAGCATTCAGAGAGCAATCCTGTGTTACATTTACAGATTAAATAACTCATTTCACTTCTTTGGGGAATTGCCTGGAAGCAAATGGAAAGCCTTTTAATATTAACATTGGATCTGTTAACATCTTGACCTCACTGTATTATTTTTATAGTAGTAAAGCCAACCCAAATATAGTAATATCTTTGGTCTGGAATACTTTTAAATCCATGCATGAGTAACCAGTGATAAGCAGTATGAATGTGTTCTGAACTGTTGTTTTGAAGCATCAAGAAGAAATAGGCTCATTTATGGGAATAGTTGCAAAAAATAGGTGTATGAGATTGTTGCACACCTTAGTAACCCCCATCAAATTTATGGATATATCTCAGCTTGATATATTCACCCACAAGACATTCTTTAAACCATCATCACTCAAAAAGAGATTCTCTGAAGATCTTTCTCGGCTGTGAAATTTCCTGTAAAGAATATTACAAAACCCACAACTCAAACACATACTTTAAAAGCATTTTTTTTAATTATAGGAGAAAAAATAATGTGCCAAAGACAAAAGATGTTGATGACTGAGAGAAAGTATAAAGAGTAGGGCAGTTTGAGATGCTCATCTCTGTGACATCTGTCTTTTAGACCATTTGTCTTTTGAGAGTTTCTTTATGATTTGTAGATTAGAAAGTTAATTACATAATGATTATAGATTTGAAAGGTTTGTGCTTAATTCTTTAGTGTTAAATGTAAGTGGACAGATACATGTCACTTAATTTAATTCATCTGTCTCTAATCTGAATTTGCAATGAAGGTATTGTCTATATGTAGATCTCTTTAGAGGTGGGCTTGCCAAGTAACTATTATCTACTACATCAATTAAACACCTTCTGCATGATGACCAAATGCAGCAAAAATGACAAGATCTCATGAACAGTTCCTGGCATCCATCTTAAACTGCTTTCTTAGAGATGGTGAGATGCTGAAATAATACACTGCAAAATATCATTTCAACTCCCAACGATAAAGTAGGAAATAAGATTGGAGATTATGTTCTTTTAAATGACTGATGATAGTCAAAATTTGTCACTTTGCATATCAATTAGTTGTAATTATTTAGCAAACAATTTCAATTGTTCCTCAGCTGCTCCCTGAGTCTGGCAGAAGTAGAAGGTAAAGTTAACACTGAAGCATTGTCACACCAATTGAAGGCACGTTTTCAGTTGTGACCTGACTCTTATCAGTCTGTTTACAAAACAAAAGTCCAGCTAACTGTGTATCAGAAGGGCTCAACATAAACCAAGGTGGCAAAAACCTGGGTCTGTGCCACTATGCCCTATCAAATACAGCATGTATAGGTTAAGAGGTAAGTAATACCTATTACTTAAAACACTAATGGAAAATGGGAGTTTCCTACTGGACATGATCTCCCTCTAGATCTCCTTCTTTTTTATCTCTCTGAAAAGGAACTTAGTACATGGAAATTAGGTTTATAATGAAAGAAAAAAATTGCTTTCAAATTCTTCAAGGGGACTTGAAATTATAAACCCTTTGCCCTATGGAGAACATGAAAAAAAAATTAGGTTCAGTAACACAGTAGTACTGTAATCAGAACAATCCTTTTCAAGTTATTCTTTAGTTGTTGTGGAACATTGCCAACACTCCAGAGAGTAGCTAAATCATAAGACAAATAATCCTGTCACAAAGTAATATTAAAGGTCTCAATCAACAAAAATGAGCATGTTAACATATGGCTATCAATATTAAAGAGATACATCAAGTATTCACAAGTGAATCCTTGGCAACCTTCACTTGTGACCTCATTTACTTTATCAGTTGAGTTGAATAGAACATTATTTTTATCCGTGAGACAGGAAATGCACATGAAAAATTTCCCCAGACCTTTGAACAATGAAATATTCTCCCCTGGCTCTCCCTCTCTGTGTCTCTGTCTCTTCCCTCTCTTCCCTTTTCTCTCTCTTTACTCACTTTTGTTCTTCCAAAATAGCTTTGCTTTTGGATTCTCTAACAGAGCTTTCTGCAAATCAACCAGACTCCATCTGAGCCAATAAGAGAGATTTAAACCAGTTCTCCGATGGAACTCTCCTTTTTGCCTTAGGTTGTGTTTTCACTTTTCCCCTGATTTTTAGGTATTTCTGGTGCACACCAGCTCCTCTTGTGCTCCTTACACACTGAATTTTTTCATGATCATTCACTGAATCACAACACACCAAATGTTTTCAATTAACATTTCGTGAAATAGCTTCAATAAACAGCTTCAATGGGCTAAAAACTCCAACTCTAAATATATTTGACTCTATCCCATTGTAACTAGCTATAAAGATAATTGCTATCCTTCATCCAATGCAGCATAAGATTAAAATTATTAATCAATACTTGACAGTAGACATGAAAACGAAATATATATTTGTATCTCTGCTTTGCTTCAGTTTCCCTAAGATGGTTATTGACAAACACTGTTTTTTCATTAGGCCTCCCTACAGAGGCCTTTATGTAGCTTTTCCCTTAAGTTACTTCCCCATGAAATTTTAACACTTCATTTACAACATGTGTTTACTTATCTACTATGAATATTTCTTAAGAGAAAGATTTTCCTCAACCACCAAGAATGATATTTGTGCTCCCTTGAGAATAACATTGTACTTCTTGAGACTGAATAAGTGAAAGTCCAGATTTGATAATTGTAGTTATTTGTTTTTATGTTCATGGCACAAAATTCATGGCCTCATACATGCTAGGAAAATGTTCTATCAACTACCTACATTTTCAGCTCCCAGATAACATATTTGTATTGTGTTCAGGCGTACAGTTAGCACTGTGTTCAGTGGTACATGGGATGAGCAAACAGATATTCTGAGAAGGAAATAATATGTTATTTCTCCATATATTTGCAAAATAGTAATACATGTAGGCTGAAAGCCAAATTACATTCTCTCTATTGTTATTATAGTGATGTATCTTTTTCAGATGCTATTTTTCAAACTTGGTAAGTGTGCTTGTGTGCAAATTGACATTTGTATTAACTGTAGCCCGGAACTCCCATCTGGACCAGAGGTGCATGCCTGGGGTCATAGCTAGAGATACCCCTCCTCTAGGTCCCACCCCTGGGCCCCAGCCATTGGGGAAGACCTGCCCAACTTGGCCCCAGTTTCTGGTCATTTGGCAGGTAGATACACTTTAACTACTTTCAGACTTATTCCCATATTGATGCAAGAAAAGGTTTTATTTAACTTACAATCTGTGGTATTTTATCCTCTTATTTCACTCATGTAAGCATTATTAAATCATATTTTTAAATATTTGGTAAAAATTACTCTCAAAATACTCCCTGCAAAGATTATTCTTTGTTTTTTCTACCAATGGCAACAAAATTGGTATAAGTAACTTTCTATTTTTTTTTTAGTTTTGAGAATTTCATTCATGTATGCAATGAAATATAATCATACCTATTCTTTCTTTCTCTCTCCACCACCCTCATCACACACCCCTCTCAACTACATGGCTTTTTCCTTCTTTTTTTTGACAACTCACTAAATCTACTTTGTGCTGCCTCTATGTGAATCAGTGTGGGGCCATGCACTAGAGTATGAAAAATTATCAGTTGCTGTATCTTCAATAAAGAATTACTCTCCTAACCCCAGCAACTATTCACTGCCAATAGTTCTTCAGCATGGAGTAGATCCTGGGGATGATCTACAACATCTATGCCAGGATTTTGTCTGTCTTGATCTTACATAGGTAACCACAGTTGCTATGATGGTCACACCATGCCCAGAAGACAGCATTTCACAATACCTTGTGCCATCATCCAGCTTTTACATTTTCCTTGATCTCCTCTTCTGGAATACTCCCTGAGCCTTGGAATCAGTGTGGGTGGGATTAGTAAAGAGTCTGTGTTCATGGATGGGCATGAAGTCTCTTATTCATTGCACTGTTATCAATTACACATCTCTCCACTGACTTCTGTCCACCATGTAAGAAGTTGGATTAAAATCATCTTCTGAGTGACTCCAGAAATTAAAAGAGTAAGCATAATAAAGGAGAGAAGGTAATCTAAAGAGATAAAGAAAGGAATTTCACAAAGAATCATAAAAAAGGCAACAAGGCAACAAACACAGGGAATCTGGGTAGTCCTGGTAACAACCGTTTAGCATTCCCAGCTACAAGATGACTCTCCAGTCCTCATAAACCCTGAATGCAGTGGAATGATTTGATGTGATGGTGACTCCTACACATCAGATAAGAATTGGATAAAACAAACCTGTTGTTTCTCTCTACCTCTCAGAGAACTCTAACCTAGTTTCTGTCTTGAGAGGGGAGCCTATTGCTTCAGATTGTGTTGCTCCAAGAAGCTGAAAACAAGCTATGACACAGAAACATGAAGCTCATCTACTATATTTACTGAGTTTCGGAGACAGTAGAGGAGAGGGAGAAGGTTGGGTGCATGCCCACTGGTGGATTTGGGCAGCAGGGAACTGATGAATACAAGGGATTTTGATTAGTGATAAGGACTGAAACCCAGTTTACCATCGCTGCAGATATGGAACCCCCTAAGCCCCAGCCATGGCCAGTGGGTCACTTGGTTTCTGTTGCTGCCTTGCTGCTACAGGTAATCACCTGCAGGTGGTATTTCCAGCCTTGAGACATCTGTAACATTTTATTTACCATTCTCCTTTCAATAGTGCTGTGTGTTCTTAAAACAAACAAACAAACAAACAAACAAAACAAAACAAAACAAAAACGGAAAAAAAAACTACCTCTTTTTCTTTAAGTTGTAAATTTTGCTAAGATACTACAATAGATTGATCTGGGACGTGCATGTCTGGCCTGGGATGCCTTAAAGTTTTATTTAGAAGCTGCATTGAATAAATCAGTAAAATTTTTGGTTTAATAATATGATCTGGATCTACTGTTTGTAGACCCTCATATTAACTTAACTGTTCAGAACAAGTAGAATTTTTTTTTCTAATGAACTATTTATATATTTCAAGTCCACTGACCCTATTACTAAGCATCTACCATTGAATGCTGTAAGTTTGTGTGATATGAATACCTTTTGGAGGCAGTTCCCCCATGGTCACCATGTTTATTTGACCTGGGACTACGAATGACAGAACATTATCTATGGCATTAGCAAGCACAACCATCATGAGGTGGTTAATGAGTTTGTTTGCTTTTGTGATATCTGGGATTGAACTGAGGTGGTGTGAAATCTTGGAGAGTGCACTTTTCTTCTGACTATCTCTGCAATATGGGGTAGCTACCATCTTTGAGATTTGGGAGGTCATTTTGATGCATCACTTGCCAGAAGCATTAATTTCTGTCTTCTTGAAAAAGAAAGATAAAATGTTATAAGAGGGGCTTTACAAGGCATCATCTGCATGCTGTAAAAATGAAATTTTACGACAAACTAATGGGAAGATAATATAAGAAAAAAGATTTGAATTATTTTATTCATATTAGGTCTGAATTTCTGCCTACGTTCATTTTATCTCAAAACAAAGAAGCAGAAGAAAACATCTGAAACAAAGGAGACATTTTTTTCCCCTTTTAAAGTTTGCCATGGGTTTAGAAGAATTATCCATTGTAAAAGCTGAGGAGCTATTTGATTCTGAATGTGGCTATCTACTCCCTCAATCTCCTTTATGGGCCTTCTATTTCTCATTACTTAGCAGGGCTAAATTATTTGCCCTTGACAATTTTTAGTACCTTGATCATGGAGGAATATGTTCTAAAACTTAATTCGTTCTGAAGAATTCAGCCCTTGAAGGTAGTTTTATTGCCTGCACTCTTCAAATCTCATTTCTCAAAATAGCTCATTAATGCACTGAACAATGCTTCCTTCCACCTCCAAATGAATTAAGCAAGCCCTTTGTCAACATGCACATAGACATTGAACCCACAGATCCAATTTCAGTTTATCAGCTTCCTAACAAAGAATAGTACTGTTACCATCCCATTTCTGCATTTAAATAAAAAGGCTAAGATGTTTTGTGTTTTGTCACACTTGGATTTTCACCATTGTTCTGTTATTATTTTTTAAATCACTGCTTACATAAGAGTGCTAGAGACTTATTCATCTTACCAATCATTCTGTGTACCTGAGAAAAATAAATGCTTTCATTGAAAGCTGAAGAAACATCCTGAGGTATGAGTTTACTCAATATGGCTTAAAATCATTTCTTCTAGGAAGTCTCAGAAACACTGTAAGGAGATATCATTCTAGAATCCTCAGCAAAGAGTACTGGAACAATTTGTCATCACTACTAAAGGAAGAATTTCTCGACAGAGAAAAAAAAAGTGATCCTCTGTAGGCGAGAAGAAGATGCTGCAGGGCCTTTTCCACATGATGTCAAAAAAGGTCACACAGTAGTATTCTGTGAGGGGGATGGACATAGTACCCAACAGGAAATAATCTGCTTGCACACGGGACACCTTGCTTTTGAGACACCATCGCTTGCAAAAGGCAGTACATTGTGTAGCATGCTGAGTTAGTCTTTAGCCTGAAGGGAAATGACAAGGTCTCAGGTTTAATGCTTGCCTGTCATGTGGCATTAGTAAAGCAACTTAATGCTTGCAGTCTGCGGGAATTCAATCAGTTAAAATAACTTTCCTCTTATGAAAGGAGCCGAGTGCAAACACCAACCTAATTTTAGAGAGAAATGAATATAATATACATTTGGAAATAGGCCAGGACAAAACCATGATTTGGAAATGGAATAATGGTACTTATGTGTTTCTCAGAGTTTTAACATCAGTGTCATGCTAAACCCATTCTCAGATTTACATTCAATTATACTAACATTCCCACACTGTATCCAACTAAAAGATGACACAGATTACCAGATACAAGTATGAAAAATAGAAACATACCACAGGTTAGCAATATATCTTTACTTTACATTCATTCAACTGATACCTTACATTCAACTCTAAAATATTACATAATATATATATATATATATATATATATATATATATATCCATGAATTTGTGAGTTAGCAAGGTGGTGGGGTACATGGGAGAAGGTTGAGGACAAATTGGGAAAGGGGAAATACAGTGATATTTTAAATGCAAAAAATATAAAAAGTGTCTACATGTTCTCAAATAAAGAAAATGTAGAACTATTCATGCTAGTGGTGTTCTCCACCTAGAAGATATAATATATAATGATTCATTACATTTCCCTTTTAGTTCTGAAATTTTGTAGGTTGTTTATGTACTGTTTAGGCAGCAGTAAATTGTAAGAAACAAATCAACGTTCAGTTCATTTGCCTCAGAAGCTGCAAGTATTTTATCTTATTCTCCAGAACTATGTGAGTAAGGCTGTAGCATTCAATAAGAGTTTCTCAAGGGAATGAATTCCTCGGCATCTTATGGTACAGTGAGCAGCATCCGCACAGCTTCTTGGACAATGTCCAAATCAACAGTCTCTAAAGAATTATCCAAATTGCTCAGAAGAAAACAAATGCAAAACAACTTAATCTTATCTCGAACAATGTTCGACCCTCTAAAACTTCACCTCATGATAGTGCATAGTAAATGGTGTATACCAAATAAGCTCCCATTAATTATAAAATTCCTCTGGACAACATATGACTTAGAACTTAGAAATGTAAATAATAGTTTATATTTTTAAAATGAAGAAATCCTAGAGTTCAAAACTATTTGAAAGTATTCAAAATAATCATTAGAATATTTTAATTGTGTGTCCAAAATTTTATTTATAACATAAATTATTTGCCAATAATATCTATTCCTTTGTTCATGTTTACTAAACTGTGTGTTTTGCCCCAAAAACAAAGCTGTTATCTTAAAAGAACATTGAAGTTGTGAAGGAAATTAAAAATAGTATACCAAAATAATAGATTATGTTTTGAAAATATGCACATGTATACCAAAATCTAGATTGTGTGTGTGTGTGTGTGTGTGTGTGTGTGTGTGTGTGTGTGTGTCTACATGTATGTATGAAACCCGAGAATAATTTTGGTATCGTCTCTCAGGTTCTGCCTATGTTGATTTTAGAGTCCAATTCTCTAATCAAGCTGCTGAGTGGAGTAGTCTGGCTGGCCAGTGAGCCCTGGTGGTCTACCTGTCTCCTCTAAAGCTCTGGAATTACAAGTGTGTGTATGACACCAAGCTACATCTAAAATAATGTGGGTTTGGGAGACAGAGCTCAGGTTCTCATGCTTATGCCTACAAATGCCTTAATCTATCTCACTAGACCTTTATATCAGAATATTTTGAAGTGAAGAAGCTTGGTTTGCATAATTATCTTTGCTAAATTTTTATTTTACATAGATTCAAAAGAAATCCTCCATGGCTAGTTACTGGTGAAATATTAATCTCAAGTGATTAATTAAATCATTTGATTTAATATGAATAACATGATATTAATTCAATCTGATTGCTCAAAATGAATAGTGACACTGTGACTATTATACATTGCCACCATTAAATGTGTTGGTGATACAAGATAGATCAAGCTGGTAGTTGTTTCCATGTTTAAATAGAATCCCAAATCTAATATGTGAGATTATGTTATGAAGCAGGTAGATTCACAGTTGAAGTAAGTACATTCTATCAGTTCATAATACTGTTTTCATCTTTTATGATGATTCTGGTTAATGATGGAACATATACAAATCTATGTACATTTATACATATTATAAATGTTTATGTCTATTGTGATAGCATGTACTATATATATATATATATATATATGTAATTGAATAAATAGAATTAAGTATATAATATCTGTAATTGAAGTAATTAAAATTATATATATAATTTAATTGTAAAAAACATGCATATCTTCGGAAAGTATGACAACTTTAGGTAGAATTCTCCCAGTAAGTGTTTAATAATTAAACATGATCTTTATATTCTTAAATACACTTTACAGATCCTGTAAACATTATACTAAGGGAAAGAACCGAGACACAATGGGTCACAGATAGTATCACATCAATTAACTGAAGTGCCCGGTACTACTGAGACTTAGAGTTTGAAAGCAGAGTACTGGTTATCAGTGGTTGGAAGCAGAAATAAGAGGCTGCACAGTGGGTACAGATTTTCCTTCTGGGGTAACAAAAATAATATGCAACTGAATAGTTATTCTGGCTATACAATATTATTAAAGTATGAAATGTCACACCAATGGCTAATCCTATGTGCATCTGACAATAATACATGTTTAACACTTAGTGTATGTATCACAATTTACAAAAGATACTCCAGAAATTCACTAGTTGGAAGGTCTTCAAAATGAGGTTCAATGAGGACATTGTTCATGTTTAAAGTACCAAGTGCCTTTTGGCCTCTTCAAAAAGTTGCTCTCTATTAGTTGGGAGGAATTTTCAGAATTCTTTGAATGGTGAAGGACATTTTTTTTAGCGCTGATAGAAAACAAGACACGCTCTAACGACTTTATTGCCTCCCAAATCTTTAATGACTTTTATGATTTGAGTTATTTATTCTAGTTGGGAAAGATATTTATTTAACAGAAGCCCCAAAATAACAAGCAGATCATGCTCACATAAGTAAAACACATATTGCAAATGAATGTCATGCATGGATAGTTGTCCTCATTTTAACATGTATTTGTGATTCTTAACAAGTAACAATACACTTAAGCAAAATAACTCATTCTAAGTTGAAGTGAGTAAAATTCCAGATACAGATTTGGCTCTTTGAAGGGAAGTAGCAGTAGTGGCAGGTTTCCGTCTCTATAATTCTTAAACCAGGAGGACTCTTGCTCTGTTTTCCTATTTGGTGTAACATAAAATGAAGTGGTAGGTAGAAGCATAGTACAAGAAGTTGAACTGTTTTAATTCCTAACCACCCGTCTGTTGACACCCGTCTGTTGGCTGTGAGAAAGTAGTCTGCCTGTTTATTCTGGCCAAAATAAAGAAGGAAAGTGTTCAAATAAAAGGGAATTGAATAAGAATGTAAATAGGCATCTGTGGTAGAAGAAGATAGTGGGAATAGTGGGGACTTGTGGGTTGCTACTACGCACACATTAAGAGAGTGCCTTTCACATCAAAACCAAGGAGCAACAGTGATTGTTATTTTTCATTGATATCCAGCAGCTACTAAAAATACTGGCTGTGTGCCAGTGTTTCCTCTACAAAACTAAGATTGCCCAAATTAAATGAACTCAATTTATTGAAACAAACATTCAAATTTGAAAAGAATGTGTAAGGATGAAGGCAAGTTCTTGGTTTGTGGTTTCCAATCTTAAATACACAAAGAGGTTCCAGAATGATACAAAGAATATATTTCTGTCAGTTTAATACATTTTACATTCTAACCAATATTTCTTCTTCTGTTTTCAGAATTGGTACAAAATTATATTCCTTTATAGTTTTTGGTAATTTAAAAACTATTCTGACTTTTTCTAAGAGAATAAACATATGGATAATGAAGAGGAACTCAGGAGGAGTTTTGAAATAACCTTTCAAAGACTCCAAATAGTTTGTATAAAATGACTTTATTCCCTATTGGTTTAGTAACTGAGGAATGAATGAGGCTTTTCCAATAGGCTATTATTTCAGAATCAGTGGTCTCAGACGACTACCCTCCCTGTGGATGCTCCTGGAGCAGATGTTGCAGACAACATGGGGGATATTACAGAGACAGGACTAGAAGCAATTACACCACCATTGAGTATTAGTGCTCCATGCTTTGTGATACACAGAACTTATTCTGCACAGTGCTTCAGAATTGGAAAAGTCTAGAAAACTATAGTACCTAAGTGTTTGGGTGAGTTGTATTTATTCTTCTTTTTTTGACATATTAATTTTATGGTCACTTTTTAATTTAGCCAGCAGCCTTGGATAAGACTCCTTAAGAAAGGAAGAATTCTGGATTATTTTTAATTTGTCCATGAATTATTAATTTTTTTCAAATCATATATCTTTTCTAATTAAAATCAGAAATCTATTGATAATTGTATCAGAAACATCTTAAAAATAATATAAACCTATATATATATATGCATATTAAAAATTACTTTGTCCCTATGACAAAATCTGCATAATCCCAAGGCATACTAAATATCATCATGGAGAGGGAATATGGACTCAAAGTCCCATCCCTAGCTGAGAAGCTACTGGCAATTTATAGATACTTAGAGAGAAAGTTTTCTTTAATCTATAAGTAGCTCATGGTAAGTGGAAACCCTCCAGTGGAAGCCCATACACAGAAGTACATATGGGCAGCACGAACTGGAGTTCATGGGTTTAAGAATAAAAAGAGGACACAATGTTTGGTATGTGGGGAGGGAGGATAAACCTGGGTGAGTTGGAAGAGGGGGTTAATATATTAAAAAGAAATTTCGCCTAATTTTAAGGAATTTATCTATTCCTATTACTAGATGCCAAACATTTAGTGGTGCTTATATTCTTTTTTGAGATGATCAAGTACAGCCACAAGAAGAGACAGAGGAAGATGCATGGACCATCTATCAGGCAGAGGGGGGAAAGTCTGGTATGTAAGCTTAGTTGCAGTTGGAGGGAAGTAGTGTTGGTGCCCAAATACTGATCAGATTGTGTCTTCAATATTCAGGGCAAAACATGAATTTGACTTGTCTAAATGATAAAGTCCAAGAGTTCAGAAGCCTCTTTCTATGGCTTGCTTACCATGTTTGATATTAAAGAAATAAAGAAATGGCTGGATAGTTTCTCTGTATAGCTCCAGTATTTTCCAGATAATTAAAAGTTTCCTCAGGCATATGCTTAAATCATGTGTAATGAAGTCTATAGATTTACCCACTGCAAAATTGTAATAATAAAAGTCCATCCATGTGGCATGGTCAGGTGCACCTGTAGTTTTTTCAAATGAGATATGGAGGTATAAGGATTAACAGCTCAGGCTCATCCTTGGCTGCATAGTGAGTGGAAGGCCAACAAATATTACTGGAAAATGTCACTAGAAATATTACCTTAAAACATTGCTGGGATTAGCCATTATTATTTTTTTAGTGCTCACAAATCATCTTTTATTATTCTTAAATGACTTATTTTATAAGACTTGTCATATTAAATAAAGTTTAACATTAAACAAAGTTAAATATTAAACAAGTGTTTCATGTGGGGTGCTGTGACACAAACATTTAATCCCAGCACTCAGGAGGCAAAGACAAGTGCATCTCTATGAGTTCTGGGCCCACATGGTCTACATGGTAAGTTCCAAGCCTACCTACAAAGGCTGTTCAGTGAGACCTTGCCTCAAAAGAACAAAAATAAAAACGTGATTTATAACTCCCAAAGTATACATTATTATTTTTGTATGACAGAGAGCTTTCAGAAAAGAACATAACTTTCTATCTTGTTAGTTATTTAGAATAAATGTTTCTAAAAATAAGTGGAGAAAGTGTTCAGCTTCAAATGTCTACCCACTTTCTAACATTTTAATATGACAAACCAGGAAAGTAAAATTTGAAGGGAAAAACAAAGAGTGATGAGCAATCATCCTCTGTGGCCTTTTATTAGAAGACTTGAGGGTCACCGAGAATACAGTCAAAACAGTAAAACGTGGCTGCAGCTTTACCGTTTCCTCCACCATCTACACATTCCTCATAGTGCCCCATGTTGCTATTGGTGAAGCCACAGTGACGGACATTGGTACACTGTACTTTTTAAAGCCTCTTTCTACTTCTGTTCTCTCTCTCTCTCTCTCTCTCTCTCTCTCTCTCTCTCTCTCTCTCTCTCAGGATTACAGAGTGAATATTTTTCTTCGTCAGAAATGGAATGATCCTCGTCTTGCATACAGTGAATACCCTGATGATTCTTTGGACCTGGACCCATCCATGTTGGATTCCATTTGGAAACCGGACTTGTTCTTTGCTAATGAGAAGGGGGCTAACTTCCATGAAGTCACCACAGATAACAAACTGCTAAGAATTTTCAAAAATGGAAATGTCCTTTACTCAATAAGGTAAGCAGAGACTTAAAAAGCCAGTTTTGGTAAAATTGGATTTGGTTTTTGTTTGTTTTGTTTATCTCTACTGAAATAGTTTTGAAATGTGGGGGAAACTTATTGTTCCACTTGAGTTGCCCTAATGTATGATATTGCAAATATGTCTAATCAATAACAATAATCATAAGTACCTAATCCAGGGAAAATATGAATTCCAAAAATCTATCTTAACAAGTCAGTGATGATTATTAAAATAAGCAAGTTGGCAGGATTCACAAAGACAGTTGATAGGCATATGAGTCACATATCAAGGCTCTAAAACTCATCCGACTTTGGTAGGTCATTAAATATCAAATAGGAATGGGTACAGTAAACAGGAAAGCAACTATTTACGGGGATATACTTAATCATCTTCATATTTTAAAACTCTTCCAAAATATATCAATTATTGTTAAAAAAGTATTTTATAGTTATTTTCTTAGCTGTGATAAACACTAATTTTGTGCCATCTTTCTCACATGAGAAATACACCATGCTTAAACTGACATGCAGTGTTAAAATATGTATCAACAGTATCATGTTCTTAACTGTAAATGAAATTAGAATTTATATTTAGGCTTTAAAACTAAAATTAATTCCCTTTTTGTCTTACATTTTTTGCTCTTATTAATTGTTCTTTTCACAAGGAATAGAGGTATTTCATTTTCATCTTATTTTGCTAATGTCAAAGGTGTCTCTACTTTTACCAAGTAGTAGAATAAGCATGAAAAATGAATTTTTAATCTTAGTGGCATGATAATTTTAAAAAATTTCCTGCCAAGAGATTTTCCAAGTTACGTTATTCTGTATTGCTTCTCATCTCTTTATCTTATCGTATTCTGATGCCTTTTTATATTTTTCTCTTTCATGTGCCTATATTTCCCTTTAATAGATTTTTTTTTGCATCCTGAAAGTGTCAATTTGTTCACATTTCTGAACACCTATAAATCAGTGAAATTCATGATATAAAGGAAGTTCTAGGAGTACTTATTAAGACAGATCCTACATAGAAGAATAGCTTCATGGTGACCTCAGTTCTGGACAAGAGAATTCTGAAATCTTTCAGGAAATTATCAGAATAAATAATCAGAAAAGTAAGAGTTTAACTTCTGGGAAATTGTGTCAGACAAATATTTCCTTATTCTACCTAAACACGACTAACAGCACTGGACACACAATGCGTATAAGAAGATGTTAGAAATACTCAGAGGTGGATGGAGTAAACAAGCTCACTGTGGTCTCTGAAACCTGAGGACCAGGCAGTGTGGATGATTCCTGACATTTTCTTCTGGCCTTATACATCACAGACTTGGAGGTGAAGAAGCTGTCAACCCAGAAGCTGCAACAGGTGCTGACAAAAATAAGTCCCAGCTAAAGCTTAGTTTATCCTTCTAGTCTGCTTAGGAAAGCAACATCCTAACAAGAGAAAAACATGAACTACTTCAAGAGTCCAGCCAAATACTGAACAATGACAACAGAGAGGTCACACAACCTCAGTCTGGCTTCAAAGCCAACATGCTCAGGATGTGAGCCTAGGCTTTCAATCCAGAGAGGCCACAGTGAGATATCCCATTGCATGAGTCACAGTCAGGGATAAACAGTCAGCTCACCTTTCAATGCCACAGCCTGTGATCACACTCCTAGGCTAAAGCATCAGGATTCCCATATAGAACTCCCCTCTTCCATTAGAAACAAATCCCTCTTCTGTATTTAGATAGTGTCCCATGAATTTCATGGACACTCAAGACTTTCAAATCATCTTGCAGTAATAAGGCCAGTCCATCTGTAGTGTAGGTGGGGGTAAGTAGGAACCTATTCCCTCACAGATCAATATGAGATTGGTTAGAAGACCTTGACTTCTACTTATACATGGAAGTAGCCAAGTAGCCACCTTATAGTTTCAGAGACATCTAGTTAAAAAGGGAAGTTAAAATAAGACCCAAAGTCCAACAAAATAATATAAATATGTCTATAATTTAGTTGAAATTCATTCATCACATAAAGGACTAGAAAAATCACAGAAGAGGGGAAATGAATGCCAAATATCAAAATGGCAGGGACATTAAATATTGGATGGGCCTTTGCCATGGTAAAAATTCTTCAATGAGCAGTTACAAATAGGCTTGGCCTAGATAAAAAATACAAAGTATCAGCAAAAAAGTAGAACTTTAGCATTAGAAACACAACTTCTTTCAAAAATGAAGATGAAATGAAAGCCTTCATGGATAAAACAAACTGGGTGAAATTATCAGAAGTAAATCTATTCTGAGAGTATAGCTAAGGAAGTTTTCTAACTGAAAGAAGTAGTGAAGGAAAAGACGATAAAATTTCAACAAGAAACAAAAAGCAGCAGAAACTGGGTAAATACAATAAGTATTTTTTCCTTCTTATCTTGAGCTTACTAAATTACCTTCGACAGTTGAGCTCAAGTTATAACTGATGCAAAGAAAATGAAACTAACAAATGAGACATATATAGAAAATACGCTTTAACAAGTCAGTGGGATTCTTAACATCAATCAGGTTGTCATTTTTATAACATAGAATTAATGATGCTGATACTATTTAGTGTTGTCAACTACAAACTCAGTAGGCTTATATTGGTGCTATTATTAATTGACAATGTGTTTTATTAAATCATGACAAGATCTATGTGTTCCATAATTTGGTAATTTTATTTCTAGAAACCTAAATTACATATATAATGTGTGTATATAAAATCTGCATACAAAGGTACCTCTTGTGGCAATAACACAAAGTATCTTACATGTTCATTAAATAAGCAGTTAGGATTTCTGACTGCTCTTCTAGATGTCCCAGGTTCAATTCTCAGCACTAACATTGTGGCTCACAATAATCTACAACTACAGTTCCTATGGATCCAACAACCACGTCTAGCCTCCATGGGCACCAGACACATATGTGATTCCCAAATCTGCATGTAGGCCAACATTCATACCTATAAAATTATAAAATGAATTTTAAGAAAGAATATGGCTGAACCCAATGATAGGTTTATGATATTAAATATTTTATATAAGGTACACATGAATATATTGAATAATATCAGCCTACTACATACATTTATGTTTAAGAGAAATGCTTTATGCTTATTTTGTTTTGGGATAATTCTGCTTGTGTAAGGAACAGATTATTTTTATATATCTATGAATACATATACATATATATTGCAAATGTAAAAAATATATGCATATATTTTAATGGCCATAAATTTAAAAAGGGCAAGCTGAGGATATACATGGGAGAGTATGGGTGGAAGAAAAGATGGTAAAATGTATAATTATAGAAAAATGTATTTAAAGTATTACATATATACATATATATATATATATATATATATATATATATATATATATATATTGCTAGGAGGGTGGAAACAGGCAGGTCTGGGGCATGGCTAGTTGGTTGGCAAAGTCTACATGGTCATTTGTAGGCCAAAAGAAGAAAGAGAAGAACAAAGAAAGAGTAATGGGGAATGGTAGCTGAGGTTTTAGGAGGAGCAACCAACTAAGAGTATCTATCCTTTGGCCTCCGCACAACTATACACACAAGTACACATTCAGTCACAATCAGGCACACACACACATGTACATACACACCAATGAAATTAAATAATTAAAAGCAAATTAAAGAAATGAGTCTGAAATTTTCTTTGATCAAGTGGCATTATAACCATTGCAAGATTGCCACACAATACACTACTCACTTGTTCGTGATAAGGATGGGGTCAAGCTTCTACAGCACTGGCAGTTGTGTAAACATGCAGTTCATGGATTATGTACACCAGATGTGCAATAAGCTGTACCATCTATTAATAGGCTTACTCAAGTATGTCCTGTGATGTGTGCACAATGATAAAATCAGTCTGTAATACCTTTCTTAAAATCTATCACCATTTAATCAGCACATGCCTATGTGCATGGATCTATGAAAGAACTTTGGAAGGAAACTCATAAGTTTATTAAAAATGATCAGTTATAGAAATGAGAGGTAGGATTTATGCAACAATAAAGAACTATTGATTTTACTCTAAGTAAATTTATGTTGTTTGGATTTTTAAAAATGAGTTATGTATTACTTACAAAATAAATACATACAGTATGTGACAGATTCCATTAGTTCGTTACCAGCATCCTGACCCTTCTGTGCTGTGGACTCATGGTGATTATCAAGAAATCCATTGTAAGGTACACATGGAACAAGTTTAATTCTTCCCTGATAATTCAAAGGTTGTATTTGTGCTTATGCTGGTATTGTTCTGTGGCAGAGTGTTAGTTCGGTATGTGAAAATTTCTGAGTGCAATGTCAAGAAACATACATACATACCTTTGTCAATTGTAGCATTCTGTTTTCTACTAAAACTGATAACCTGTCCAGATAGCTTTCTTGTGGCACAGGTTATTTGAAAAAACAAGAGCTGGTAAGAAGACTCAGCAGGTAAGGATGTTTGCTGCCAAGCCTAGCAGCCTGAATTCAGTTCCCAAGGTGGAAAGAGATAATTGACTCCTGTGAGTTTCCCTTCATTCATGTGCTATAGGATGCCCATTTACACATAATAAAAATTTCAAGTAAAGTTTCTTAATAATATATAACACCAGGGATCATGGAACAATCATTTTTTTTTTTTTTTTGCAAAATTAGAGTGTGCTGATTATTTCATTTGACAGAATTGAAATTGTGTGTGTGCGCGCGCGTGCGCATGTGTGTGTGTGTGTGTGTGTGTGTGTGTGTGTGTGTGTGTGTGTGAAATGTATCCAATAAGATTATGGGTATTTATTTATGCAGAAAATGAGGCTATCAAGATGTCTCAGTGGGTTGAGGCACATTCCACAGCAACTGATGACATGAGTCTGATTCCTAGGACCCATACACTGAGAGAAAAGGACCAACTCCTGAAAGTTGTCATCTGACCTCCACATGTGTGTCACAACATGCAGGGAACCCTCCCCCCACAAATACATTGAAAGTTAAAAATGTTAATTAACAAGTAAGAGCTAAGCTCTCACACATTCCCACATTATTAAAATAAAAGAGTCCTTTGTGGGGAGGAACTTTTGATAACAATATATCTTGAAATCGTATAACAATGAAGTCTATCCATTTGGGATTCATCCAATAAAACAGATATATTGTATACTTTTAAGACCAAAACAACTCCTCCAGTTAAAATACATTATGCTAAAAATAAATCAACATTTATTTAAAAGAGAATTTCTATCATTTCTATCAGGACCTTATTACTGTGTTCCTTGTAAATTCTGAAGTATTTTGTTTGGAAAATAGAGGAATGATGGTGCTTTTTTTCTGTTTTGTAAATGGTGTCATCCATTATAGATAGCTTGTATTTCTTCTAATATTTGGAGAAAAGGCTATGGAATGATTCAGAATGCGTCTTTTATCTTTCAGTATGAATTTAGATGAAACAGATGGTCTTTTGGTTCATAGTCATTCCTGTATCCTGGATCAAATGATCAAACAAAAAACAATTTTTGTGAGTTGATTTTGGATATATCACAGGACTTTGAAATCTTCAAATGCTCCAAATCTTCCGTTTCTTTGTTAGAAAAATAACTGAACTGGAAAACAAATCTTGTTCAGTTTGCAAATGGAGCATCTGTGCTGTTTTGTGTGAGATCTGGCTTCCTTGCCTGTTTGAAGAAGGCAGAAGGTCCTGACAAGTGCAAGCGAGTGAACTTGGGCAGTCACCTGCATTTCCTCTTTAAATCTCACTAAGACAATTAGTTGAACTGAGTGACAGAGGAAGATGGCTCTAGTGCACAGGAAGTCGAAACCATCAGACAACAAATCAACAACAGACACATGAGGAGAACATCGTCTAGGAAGCTTGGAAATGAACGTGAGAACTGACTTAGACAGAGATGGTAGAACACAAGACAAAGTGGAAAATAACAGAAGACAGAAAACCATTAAGATCTTCAAACTTTTGGGAATTTTAGGCAAGAAGGACCTCAAAAAACTGCAAGATAGCTAAAAACTAAAATGAAAAATAAAGAAGAAAAAAAGGAGAATGGATTTAAACTTTCAAGAACATCAGTGATGAACCACCTGTGATTCCATCACCTGTGCTCTTTAATCAAGGATTTCTTTTCTTGCTTTTAGACTTGGACAGAAGCAGGATAGAAAACATCAAAAAGTGTTTCCAAGGGTTCCAGGAGCAAAGATATAGACATCATCTGTAATTCTCAAGATACATCAAACCAAGAAGACAAGAATGTAATGAGGTTGTAAAGGAAATAGTCACATGCCTTGATGAACACTAAGGTTCTGAAAGTCATAATGAAACATCTGTTGACAGTACACAGATAAATATATTTCTCGTGGAACTTAGCTGCCCTAGAGAAAAGAGCCATAGATGCTGGCAATTCTACTGCCATATCATCCTATAGCTATGAATATTATGCAATAAACAATCTCACTTCAGTTGATTCCAAATAACTTTTAGTGTCTCAGTCTCAGAAACAGCCACTTGAAAATATCTTGTCATTTTTTTAAATGGCAGATACCAGTGAAACAAGCAAAGAGAAAGAGAAAACAAAAGTAAAAGAAACATTAACAAAGACATGACTGAAGAAAGGCCAAAAAAAGAGTATTTTTACATTCTCTGGACAAACACAATTGCATGTATAAAATGATACTTCTAGGAATGAAAAAGAAAATAAAGACATTAATACACTATAAGAGCAAGCAGTGGAAAAACTTAGGTAAGAAGAGGAAATTTCCAAGAAAGTAGAATCAAAGTACGTGTGTGCGTGCACACACACACACACACACACACACACACACACACACACATCAGATGGCAGAAGAATGTAAAAATCTGAGCATCAGTAAAGAAGCCCAAGCATGAGTTGAAAGGCAGAGCAGACAAAAAGGAGGAATTTCCATTGAAACAGTGCATACAGACGCCCTGCTGTGTTCAACCACTAAGAAGGATTAAGTAGCAGTGAGAATGAGTAGAATTTGAAGCAGCCATAAGAATACAAAAGTGTAAAGATGGTTAACATGAGACACTTACTAATACCAAGGAAAAAATCACTATGCAATAGCAGTAATTATGCGAATTACCAACCATTACAAAACATTAATCACAGACTCCTAACATGTAATTGTGAGATATTTGTTTCACTACAAGTATATTTTGGGCTTGGTGGGAAGTTAAGTATGCATAGAATATGTTATGAGACTTTTTAAAAAATCTTATTTTTCCCTTATAGGCTATTACACAGACAATTTCAAGAACTAAATAGCACATGCAATCATTTTATAATAGCATAGATATATTAACATAAATAATCAACAAATAGCTAAAGAAAGTCTAATACTGAGGAAGTAGAACTGAGGTAATAAAGCTATGAACTTAAAGAAATATATTTTTAGATTGATTCATTTTAAATGCATAAGGATTTTATAAGCATCACACATGTGCCAAGGACCTACAGAAGTCCAAGGGTGCATCAGATCCTCTGGAGTTATGGATGGCCACAAGGTTCCATGTAGGTTCTGGAAACCAAACCCAGGTCCTCTGAAAGAGCATCAAATGCTCTTAATCACTGAGCCAACTCTCCAGCTTTGGCGTGGCTGTTTTTTACAATTTACAGAACTACTTAAAATTTTAAATCGTATCTATGGATTATACTAATTACACTTAAATAAATTGCCTTTGGATGAGGGGTTTGAAGTTAGACAGTTACCTCAAGATTAAGTTTCAAATTATATTTTATCCTGCTTATAAAGTTAACCTATATCTATCTGTTTTATGGTTCCTGAAAACACAAAATTCCTGAGTCAGAAATAGCTGAATTTATGATTGGGGGAAAGCAAGCAGCAAGAACATTTCTCCCATCTCCACAAGTCTCCCTGGACCAATGCAATGGGTTTGGATGAATATATGTGTACAGCCAGTTATGTGACGACTCTGGAAGACATAGTGGGAGAACACATTATTTTTAAAGCAAATTTGCAAACAAGCCTTCTCTTTATCCAAGTGAACAGTGTGTTCCCATGTCAGAATGTTAGCAGAGTCTTTAATCCTTAGACATGGTACAAGTAAAATTCTGGCATGGCTCTCAGTTTTGGTATGCACAGCAGGAGATGTGGGGAAGACTTGAGGCCCTGGGAAGGCTGACTACATCTTCCAGCCCTGATCTGGACTATACTGGTTACTAGCTGTGATTTGAGACAAGGCTCTTTCCTTCAAAAAAGAAACCATCATTTTCCTTCTATATATGAAAACAGTAATAGCAACTAAATCAAGCCCCAAATAATGAATGTGAACAATTTAGCATGGTGGCAGGCATACAATAGGCACTGATGCTTTCACTTTAATCTTTCCAAAAGAGAAAGCAAACAAAGTTAACCGAAGGACGATCCTCATCAGAAGGCATCGAAGCACGTCAGAGCCAGTTGAATATTAAATAGTGGCTGCTCCAATAGCACACTAGTAATTTTGCTACTGATACCACAGAAGCCTCATACTTTTAAAATCAAATAACAAGGACATTTTTTTCCAGAGGTATTGCATGCACCTGGGTGATCACAATTTCAACTTTAATTTGAGCTAGATAAAATTTTTATTTCTATGAAATTTAATTGTGTAAGCAATTAAAGTGTAGTTGCATAATATATATTTATTTCTGATCACTGACAAGATACTAATGGATGTAAACAAAAAGGGACTTATGTCAGCCCATGCTTCCTAAAATGTTGTTCATTCATTGGAGAGTCTATTTACAATGGGAATGTAACACGTCTATTAACAAGCATTTTTTAAGATTTGTGATTTGTTCACGTAAACTTCCCACAGGATCATCAGTCATACTATTGCTTTTGTGATAGGTTGGTTAGATTTATGTGTTTTTAATGATCAATTGACAAAAAAATTCCTCCTAGATTTAATTCATAGTAACAGTTTCTAATCTCTATCCTGGTGTTTCTAAGCTTGGATCTCTTCTCAGTTATTTATTCCCTGTGAAATCATCCATAATCACATACAAACCACTCAATTATGTAAAATTACTGGGGAAATTTATGCTTCCTGCAGCCTAATCTCATCTTTCTAACTATTGTAAAAAGATTATTTATATGTCTTTCTTCACATTTAAGAACTAAGTGTATGCATTTTATCAATACTTGTGTTATTGTAATATATAAAACTGAAATAATCCAATGCTTTTGAGTGACAGTGTTCTTAAAGGTTAAGACTTTGGAATGTAGGTTAGACATACCCTCATCAAGTTGTAAATCCTGCCTTGCCCATTTCTGTTACATAATATCAGGTTAGTTATGTTAACTCTTAAGTTTTCTCACTTAAAGAGGGTGAATATTATTTACCTGTCTTATGAATTATTATCTACAAAATATTTGGACTCCTTCCTACTACAAAATAAATAAATGCCATGAATGTGTTAGTATAGTATTACAAGAACTCTTTCAAAGCTCCTTACATTATTGAGCAAAAGACATTGTATTTATGTAACTAAATTACAAAATTTTGGGAGATATTGTAATAATGCATTTAGCAAAAAAGTTATTATGCATAAAATTATATATCAATAAAACATAAACAGTTATTTTGAGTTAAAAAGCTATGATGGGGCCAGAAAACACATTTAATTTCAGACATTGGGACAGACACAACTCTGTAAGCAATGTTACTTTAAAAATGGATAATAATTAAATTTTAATGAGTCCAGTGATTTTCATAGATGAGTCAGCCTTTTGAAAGTCACTATTTCAGTAATCCAAGACTTCTTGGGAGGCAGTAAGAAGCCCATATCCTGTTTACGTATCTTGTCTCAGAAAGAGGACTCAGTGTCCTCCTTCAACAAGTTCTCATTCAAGTCCAAAACAGAACATGAGTCATTGACTCTTTACTTAGTTAACTTTGATGTGGTCAGAACACAGGTCAGAACACATCTCTAATTTGCATGTCTTATTTCGATAAACAAATTCAGTATTGCAACCAGCAGACACTTGTTTTCAATCAGTGTTTTGTTTAATCAATATTTTACATTAAATAAATGAAAACAAAGTCAAAAATAGGTTTTTATAGACTATGATTTGCAACAGGTTTTCTGCAAACAGTTTTTGCTTAGTCAAATAATTCCTTTGAACTCTTTTTTTTTTTTTTCCCTGTTGGAATTATATAACAGCTCTTGTCTTAAGCCAGAGAAATAGCCAGGATATAAATTTGACAGCACATACATGGTGAGAGTGTGGAAAAGAATCTGAAAACACTTTTTACTTCCTCACAAAAGGTCAGAGCATTCTGCAAGTCAGTGCTGGAAACTGGCTGGCAAGAGCCTTGGATAGTTGGAAAATGAGTATGTGTGCATTTCAGAATGTGCATATGCCTTCTCCTGATAAACCCTTTCACAAGGCAGGGAACATCTTGTCCACCTAGTTTTAAAATTGTCTTTTGAAGAGAGTATGTGGAAATACACTCTATCACTTGGTATTACTTAACCTAGCTAGGAAGACCAGAAAAAAACATACTGCTTTTGAATATTGAGATCTCTGATTATTTTAGCTTGCTAAGGACTCTAGCTTGAATGAATTACCTAATGATCCTTCTGGGACTCTTAAAAATCCAGCAGTCCCATTTGTCTGTCCATTCATGTCTCCTGAACACTTCTAACTGGACCTAAGTCAGCAAGATATGCACTAGAGACTATATATATCATTGTAACTTTATGTCTACAGTCTACATAAAAATGCCGTTTCAGAGAACATAGCTGTATTTGTTAGATTGCTAGTTTGTTTTGTTTTTTGTCCAAGTATAAATAATTCTCATGTATTATTTAATTAATTTACCTTTATGCCCACACATTAGAATTTTGAGGCGGAGAATATGGGGGAGTCACCCGTCAATCATTTAAATTTAATAAGCATTCAGTATTTCCTATGTGTCAAGCACTTGCCAAAGAATATTCCACACACAACTCAGGATTCCACACCTCAGTTCTCCAGTAGGCGCCACTGCCATCTTCCTTTTAGAGATGAGAAAGCTGTTGCTTAGGAAGTTTGGAGTCATATGCCTCTGATTACAAAGCTTAGGCAAACTAACCACATGGCATGCTCATTAGTACAGTGGATTTCAGTGAGGAAATTAATCAAACTGGCTGAGTGGGGTTTCTCCAAAAAGAACTTAGAAGAATATTGACCATGCATCTGGACCTCCCTTTCTTCCTCTTTCCCAGTTTCATAAACCACAAATTCTTGGTAAAAATGGAAGATATATCAGTAATATATTTTAATATATATGTATATACATGTGTTAATATATGTATAATATAAAATGTATGTGTATACAAACATATATGTATATATATATATATATATACACATATATATGTAATGGATCATATGGAACATACTTGTTGAGTCTCTGAGAGTACAAGAGTTCTCTTTGCAAGGGTAGGATTCTGGTGTAGAACTTCTGCATTTCCTTCATGTGAATAAAAACCAGAAACTGGATTGGTGAGCATGAAATTATGTCATGATTCTATAGAACTATTTCCTGGTTCCTATGGGACCTGGTAGAATGTTCAAGCCAGAGGCAGGAGCCACTGCTCACAATACTAACAAACATTCAAGTTCATCAGATTTGCTGTGCTCAACACCTCTCTATCCACTGACAACTTCCCAGAGAGAGCTGCAAAAATGACCAGATTTGTCATATAGGACTATTCCTCTACAATTCATTTTTCTAAATTTGGAATTTCACTTTTCCAGAGTACATTGACCTCTTAAATTATAGTAGTATAGGATTTTAAATGAAATGTGCCGTTTGTCATTTGATAATTCTATAGAATCCACACTCAGATTTACCTTCTGGGAACCACTTTTGGAAGGAAAGGCCTCTTCTAGGCATTTCTACTCTATTACAAGAGGAAAAAAATTAATAAACAAATGAAAAAGTAAATGTGCAGAATGTTATACTTGCAATAATACTTTATCTTTCCTGCAAAAAAAAAAACAGATTAATTTGTAAATACTTGGTTATTTCAGAATAAATAGCATTCTTAAGCTGAAAAAAAGCAGCAGTACAATTATTGTCACTGTCAACATAAAGAATGTTTTCTCTAGGCAATAGAATATTCATGTGTCCATGTAAAAGAGTTGCCTTGAAAAGAATTCCTTGCATCCTTTCAGGTTAACATTGACACTGTCCTGTCCGATGGATCTCAAGAATTTCCCAATGGATGTACAAACATGTATAATGCAACTAGAAAGCTGTAAGTATGAGCAACTACTTCTTCCTGAGCATTTTCTTAAATGCAGGGGGTGTAAGTTTTAGTGGCTAGACAGATCATTTATTTTGTAATCCTCTGGGCGCATGTTTATCGAGTAAATAAAAGTAAAATGGGCACATCAATAGAAACAAACTGCCGTCTATATTTGCCAAAAGCCTTCAAAGGTCCATTTTCTGCATATCCATCACCTCATAGTTACAACAAAAACTTACTTTTTCCCATGTTTTCAGTTGTGAAAATGATCCCGTACAGTGTCTGGGTAATGCGAATACAACCAGAGTTGATGGAAACTAGCCACCTGGATCCACACTTTATATTTTCCATTAATTCATGTTTGATATTTTTGCTGAATTTGTTGTGTGTGTCACCTCAGGAGAAAGGACTTTTTAATGCATCAGATACTCGATAGAGCTTTCAGATTTCCTCTAAATGTCATCTTGGTAAATGGACCCATACACATCATTGACTAATGCAAACATAAAACAAGGCAACAGGTGCATGTTTCATGAAACCTTTGTATAATAATATAAATTCTATAACAGTATATGAATAGTAAATATGTATGTAGTAATTAGTATATAAATAATAAAATGGTTTACAGTATTTCATAAAAAGGAACTAGTAGTAAATATAGAATTTATTTCTAGAACTATGTAATATATATTAAAGAAAGCTCTCTTTTGAAATCTCTCCTAAAGAAAATTGAAAAATGTATCTGCAAACTTCATAGTCTTACAGGAGAGTCTTGTAGTGAGGTAGAGTTGCCACTAGATGGCGAACAAAACTCATGGGGGAGCATGGCCCAACCCTTGCATCCCCACCTAGCTGTTTATCTTCAGGACCTATAAATATCTATTTCTTTGCTATTAACTCTTGACTTTAAATTTGAAATAGTTCATTCTGTAAGTGTCTCTTAAATATCAAACATTTTTATGGATAAAATGTCAAAGCAGTTGAAAATTGGGGTATTTAAATAGTAAGTTATGCAAGTGGGGGGGCTAAGCAATGAAAAATGTCTAGCAGCAGTACATTCATTGGACTCTATTGCAACAAAGAAAAGCAACCTGGGGACAGTTGATTGTGTATCTTGGTCAATGTTAGGACATAGAGAAACAACACTCATACACACACACACACACACACACACACACACACACAATTGGTGAAACAGATCACAAGACAAAACAGATCATCAGTGCCATGGTTACTGAAAGCTATTCAGAGGTCAGAGGGGAACTTTCCAAACATTAAGGAGCAAAGAAATTATTTGGTATTTGTTTATTTATTTACTTATTTATTTATTGCATATGTGTGTATGTCTGTGCCTGTGCAAACACATGTGTGCAGGTGAATGTGTACATGTGGAGGCTGGAGATGTCAAATGTCTTCTTCAATTGCTTGTCTACTTTATTGCTTATGTATCTTTAGCTAGGAGCTCACTCACTTGACTACTGGAAATTCAAAAAATCTCTAGGGATCTTCCTGTCTACCTCCCAGCACTGTGCTTGAGGGCACACTCAAATTCTTATGGGTATGTGAGGACTGAAATCAGGTCCCCGTGTTTGGATCACAAGCACACAACAATGGAACCATGAGCTTACAGCAGATGCTTTGCCTCACAGATTATTTTACTGAAGAACCAAGATTATGCAATAAGTTCATACTATTCCAAGAATAGGAATAGAAAATGGGGAAAAAACAGGACAGTGTGGTTCAGTAATTTTAGGTATTTGGGAAACTGAGGATTATGAGTTCAAGGCAATCCTGAGCTACTTAGTGTGTCCCTTTTAAAAGTAAGAACATAAGAGAGAATTTATGACATCACTCAGTGGTAGACAGAGCACTTGCTTAGCATGTTCAAGGAGGTCCTGGATGAAAATTCTAATAATCTCCCCCACAAATAAAACAAGAAAAAAGAAAAAGAAGAAACAATGGGGAATGAATGTGGGAGGAACAGGAGCCATAGAGATGCTGGGTAGAGTGTGCAGGAAAAGGTTCTGGGTACCTGTGAGTCAGAGCTAAAACAATCATGTAAGTAGGATAATGTCAAACACACTAAGAAATATTTGGAATATATGAAAAGGAAATATTTATAGGGCTGTTAATAAATGCAACATTAACATGTTTGTGGTTTGAGATATTTAGGTCTACAGTTAAAGGGAGTTAGGACTGAAGATAATTATTAAGAAAACATGTGAATTTTGGCTCAAGAAATCAGATGAATTTACTGAAAGAAAGCAAAATCACTACAAGAGCCACACCCTTAAGAAACCTTTCATCTAGACGTTATTGGGAAGAAATTCTAGAAAAATGTTGCCACAGATGACAAATTAAACTCAATGTACCTCAGTCTTAGGAGGTATACAATGAATGGAATTTAAAGAATGGGAAACAAAACCAGTGTTATCGTTGAACAACCACCATGATAAGAATAACGAGCATCAAAGCTAAATTCTACAAACCCGGAAGAAGATGGGGTGATGAGCTAGCAGGAGCAAAGAGTGAAGTTTGGTAGTCTATGAATGTTATTTGATAAAGAGATGAACAAAACCACAGCATTTGAGGGACAGCTGAGTTGTAGAGCTCAGAGCCACTGTGGTTGTGTGCACAAGACCTGCACAAAAGCAAGAAAGTTAAAGATTCCAGCTCGGGTGGGGGAAGGGCCATCAAAGTCTCAAGCCTAACTGGAGAGTTACTAGTCCTTGAGAGTTTCTGAGAGAACAATAGTCAATAAATTTTTGAAAAGTAGTCACGAGTGGGTTGCCCTTTCCTCAGTGGGTGACCATATACTGTGGGC
Organism: Onychomys torridus; assembly: GCF_903995425.1. Classification (NCBI taxonomy): domain Eukaryota; kingdom Metazoa; phylum Chordata; class Mammalia; order Rodentia; family Cricetidae; genus Onychomys; species Onychomys torridus. The sequence goes on from NC_050459.1 coordinate 48,655,384, forward strand.
AGCAGTAATTAGACTCAGTGGGTCAATAGTAATACTTCTTTTAAATATTGAAGTTGAGAGGGAAATGTGTTTAGCATTCTAGGGGAGAGGAAGAAGGGGGTGAAACAAGACACATTGTATACATGCATGAACTATTCAAACAGGAAATAAAATATTATTAAAATAAATAAGGAAAGCTAATCACACTATTTTGTGGGACCCAGGAGCTGGCACACAAGGTCTTTCACTTATCTGGCTTCTTCAGAACATTTCCAGAGACATCGAAAGCCGAATACAGGAAAACAGAGCTTCTTGCCACTTCCTGTATTTGATTTCTAGCTTTTTATTCACAGCATAAAAACACTTTTAAATTTTCCCCTCCTGCTGGTAATGCCAGTTGTCTGTCAAGGAGGACAGGCTCCTTAATTATCATCACAGCAGCAAAACTTTAATCCTGTGCTTCGTATCCAAAGACAACATAGGGACAGGACATTATGGATGGGGGGTATTTACATAAAGACCAATTGGTGACAGAAAAGTAAAATGAAGAAACAACAACAAAAAAGCCACTGCCGAAAGATCAGCCCTGAAAACATACATGTAACGTGCAAGTAACATCATATGGATTCAAAAGGTTATATTTAGGAATATAACACACACACACACACACACACACACACACACACACACACACGAACATATACACATATACATGTGACAACAATTAATGAAAAAAGAGGCCAAGAATTTGAAGGGCTTATGGGAGGGCTTGGAAGGAGAAAAAGGAAGAGAAAAATATTGAAAGTAAATTACAATCTCAAAAAAAGTTGCACAGAGTAGTAAAGAAATATATTTTTTTCTCAAACATTGCCCTAAATCAATAAAAAGCATATTTTTGAAAAGGTGGAAGGGGCTTGAGAATCAATTTAGAGAAACCACTAAAAAAATTTAAAAAAAAAAAAAAAAAAAAACCTTCAAAACATACTTTAATAGGATTTGGGGATAGAGATGTCTAAAAATAGACTATGCTTTTGTGCAGCTTTGGGATAGAACTTCTAAATGTGGAAGTGTTTTATTATTGACATTGTCAGGTAGATTTTATAGCTGGGTCTGATATACAGATTGCTTATTCAGGATCTTAAGCTAAGTTTAGTTATAAAAATAATAGAGCTTGTGGTTGTTTTTTTACAATTATGTCCTAATAATTTCTACTGCTATCCAAACTCATAATTTAGGAGTTTGGATTAGGTTTAGGATAACATTGTGCTTTTTGTTTGCTTACTCAGACACAGATGGTTCTCGTTTCCAAAGTATTTCTTACTTAATCTCTGTAGTTATGATGTGAGTCAGGAGGAAAAAGCTCTCTCAAGACAAAAGTATTAATGGGTGAATGTGTTACTTGTAAAATAAATTCCAATTTGAACTTTAATGATCCCACCCCTCACAAAAGCCGTGACTTTTGTGACCTCTTTACTTCATATCTTTGTAAATTGGACTTTCCAATTACCAGATTTTGCAAAAATAAGGCAATACAATAAAAAACAGAATGCAGCCACTGGCTTATAAAGTGATGTCACAAATAGTATTATGGTGTTAAATCTTTCAAATATATTACCTGCTTTAATCATAACCACAACTTAATGAAATAAGGTTATGTAGTAATATTTTGCTTGTGCTCTAACAAATAAGTTTGCCTGGAGATCAGGTGTGGAGCTAGCCACTAGTTAACCATAGAGGACAGGCTGTGATGGCACATACCTTTAATCCCAGCACTTGGGATCTCTCGCCTTTGATCCTAGTACTTGGGAGGCACACAGCTTTAATCTCAGCACTAGGGAGGTGGAAACAGGAAGTGATATGACTGGGCAGAGAAAGGAATATAAAACAGAAGGAGACAGGAGTTCACCCCCCCCCCTTTTCCAAGCTGAGGAATTTGTGAGGTAAGAGGTAAGTTTAGCTAACTCCTTTGTCTCACTGATCTTTTAGCATTTACCCCTATATGTAACTCTGGGTTTTTAATTATTAAAACCAATTAGAATTCACACTGTAGGTTTATTTTTATCTTAAAGATAAGCCAACAATGCTCAAAGATCTTGTCTTTCCAAATGGCATAAAACAATAAAATAAACAGAGCAAACAATGATTTAGAAACTCTCAAAGTCATGATGCAAGCATCAGCCATCTATCTGGTGAGTTCTACCTGTAAACTGTGACTATTATAGTTTTCTCCACAAGCTATCAATACCCAATACTGGTAAGAAAGAGTTGGCTTATATTTTTCCTATTTCCTCTCTTCTTGGCTATTTTCCCAAGTGTTAAAATTGGCCTCAACCGCTAAGTCGGGAGCCTCCTCTTGGTGGCTTTGTCAGTAATTCATCCCATGAGCATTAGCCTGCAGCAACCACTTTTGACTGGAACTGTATTCCATGTAGCTCACTAGAATAAACACTAAGTCTCTACCCTTCCCTTTAGTTAAAAATCGTCTTGTTGGGCTAGCTCGTCATCCAGATACATGAACTGCACACCATTACACATTTCCCAAAGGAAAAGCCTTAGAAAACTTGGCAACAATACACTACAGATATTTCTCTTTTGTTACCCTTGAGATAAAATGCATTTTTACCAGCTGATGGCCACCTAAACCATCATCAATGACTGGTGATCAAATCATCTTGAAATTCTAAGAATATTATGACATATCAAATATCTATCTAAAAATTAAGTGTCTCTATAGTCAGTTAGCAATACAGGAGAGTTGATAACACGATTATGGTGTCATATTTATATAACATGGCTTTACCTTTATGATCCCAAACTAGGTTCCTACTGGTTACCACTTCTTTCTGCCTTCCCACCTGCAATTTCTTTTAATTTTGTTGGGATTCAGTACTTAGCTCTGCTATCACTAACTCAGCACCTGCCACTTAATAAACCTAATAAATAAAATAAAATAAACCGTATGTAGTTAATTTTGACCTTTCTCAGATGCAACGTCATATCTTCTATCTGACCTGTAGACCATCCTCCTTTCTTAGAATATTATATTTCCTCAGAGGCAAAGATGAAAATGCTTGACTATCTGTATACTTTTACTCGGTCACTTCTGCCCACTCTTTTCCATGTTTACTTCTCTGCTCCCCAATCACTTGCTACATTGTATTCCTTCTCAATGTCTTATCTGAAATGTTCACATTTTTTACTGATGAACCATCTAAATCCTTTCCATGGAGTTAGGAGACAATCTTTCTTGCTCACCAGTGTTTGTCTCTGTAATCCCAGAGAAGTTAGGATAATGCTCCGTCTTTACAGTCATTAATATGGAAATATCTTGCACAGGGCAGCGAAGTGGAGTGCAGTTGAGTTCATGTTGAACTCAAGGATTCTCACAAATAAGAGCACCAAGTCCCTGCCTGCTCTACTTCCTTCCTTATCCCTGTTACCTAGGAAACCGAAAATGTGAGTGAACTCCTGTCATTTTCCTGGTGCTCCTTATAATCCTCCTCAAGCTGCACCAAGGCCTTCTCCACAATGTGATTTTCTCAGTTCTCCACACTCAGGAAATTTCCCTTTTCCTTTTGATAATTTTAATGTCTATTTTAATTTATAAAGTTGTAATTTGTGTGTGTGTGTGCGCATGAGTGTGTGTGTGTGTGTGTGTGTGTGTGTGTGTGTGTGTGTGTGTATACTAATGCAGACGTACTTAGAGAGCAGAAAAGGAAATCAAATCCATTAGAGCTGGCATTACAGGCATCCAATATAGGTGCTGGGATCCAAACTTAGGTTCTCAAGAAGAGTAGCAAGTATTCTGAAGCACTGAGCCATTTGTCCAGCTCCTAAAAATTTTATTTATTATTATGGTGTGTGTTTGTCATGATGTGTCTGAGGTATATGGCATTGATCGCTCTGCACTGGACAACCAATAAGGGAGCTTATCCCTAAGAGAGGCTAGTTTTCCTTTTTCCAGAAGTTGTTAGTTGTCTATAACTCCTTGTCTGAGGGTGGGGCCTCAAAAATATTTCTCTCTTCCATGTTAATGTACCCATTGCTATTGCCATTGTTCTGGTCTTCTTTATACAGCCATTTCTAGGATGGACTGTTTCACTGAATACATGTGGATATTCTGTCTTTTACAGTCCTTCCTCTGGCTCTTCACCAATGTTCCCTCAAAACATACACAAAGGAGCTGTGAAATATATGTATCCACTGAGGCTAGGTTCCTCAAATTGGTTAATTTCTGTATCGTGTCCGGTTGTAATTTTCTGTGATGGTCTTCATTTGCTGTAAAAAGAGGCTTGGTTGAGGGCTGGTAGCTACACTTACCTAGGAGAGGTGGCTTGTGTAGATTTAAATAAAAAAGGCTTTGATTGTAGTAAAGCATATGCTTTGATTGATTTTGTACTGCTAAAACAAAATCTGCATAGTGGGTAATTTCAAATAGACAGAAATATATTGTCTCCAAGCCCAAGGTCAAGATACCAATATCTAGGAGGATCTTGCTATGGCTCAAAACCAAAAGGGCCAAGAGACAAAGCCATGCTGAATGTCTTTCTTAGAGCAGTAGTAATGGCACCTTTGAGGATAGAGATCTCATAGTCTGGTTATTTTTAAAATACTCATTTCTCAATATTGTTGTAAAGACAAGTGGCTTCATGCATTGCATTTTAGAGCTTAGAAATTTCCCAGTCAGGAATCATATAGAAACAGGGCCAAGGAAGGTAAAGTGCCTGCCTGATGACCTAAGGCCAGTAACAGCGATCCATGCAAAGGTAGAAAAAGAAAACTAATTCCACAAGATTGCCCTAGCACCAAAGATCACCTGCAATTTAAAGCATTACTGTCTTTTTCCCTGTGATTCTTGAGTTTGCTATTTTCTCTACTCAAAGTTGTCACCATTCATGCCCATTTTTAGTTAATTCTCCAGGTAACTTTAGTCCCCCCCCCATCCCCCGCAACTCTATTTTCTTTCTACTCAAAATAAATGGCCACATACAAGCAGCCTCTTCCAAGTTTGGGTAACATTCTCCCTCGACATGACTCCACAGTACAGTCACAAATACCCCTTAAGCCAAGGACTCCACTGGCATCTGCCAGAGGAATTCAAGGGGGAAAAAACCCACACAGATGCCTGCAAGTCTTTTGTTAAGAATTACATGACTTTTCTAAATTTATTGTGTGTCTCTTTTGTAAGACAAGTGAGCTGCATTAGATGCTACAAAGGTCACCTCCAATCTCAGAGTCCACAAAATATTTAGATACATATACAAGATTATAAATCTGATAGCTACAACTAAAGAGGTGTTATCTAGAGATGGTAGAATACTCACATTATGGATCAATAAGAAAATAAAAACCAACCAATAAGTAAACAAACACCCTATGAGATGTCTGTAATGATAATTAAGAGGAAAATAGAAAAGCAAAAACAAATGAAAATAAGTAAAAAAAAAAAATGTTGAAATTTTGGAGACAATAGTCTATTTTTTATAGGCATACAAAAGTGTGACTGAAGAGTGACATTTTAGTGAGTTAATGAGGTAAACTTAAAAAGTTCCATTCAGGAACTGTAAAAACTGATAGCAATGCCTTTGGCTACTTGCTGTCTACTTGTCCCATTGGGCAACAATGTCCAAAGACTCCCATTACTAGGCTCTTTCTAGTCCTTTGACAAGAGTTGTCTTCACATTCCAGAGAATTTCAGAGTCTTTGCAGTTCTTAAGAAATGCCTGTTCAATTTTATGCACTCTTAATAGTCCCAAATGTCCTAGTCTTCAAAATATATCTAACATGGAACATCTAGTTCTTAGAGATTTGTTTGTTTCTCTCAGGCTGGGTAAGGCTTGAGATGAAAAATGCATGGCAGAAATGAGAAAAATATAAGATAAACACTCAGCAAATTGTTAGACTTTGAAAGGTTTAAAGGAGTTCTATGCCATTTTAGAATTGACTGAACTCTGAAAGAACTGTAGATTTAACATAAGAATTACAATGTGCAAGTCCACAAATACTTTCTACAATATATCTTTATATATAAATACAATGAAATTAAACTATCTATAAATGATACAATATTTTATAGAGATAGAGATTGTTTTCCTGAAGTCAGAGTCTCATAATTCTTTCCCACATAGTCATTTTGAACTCAAGAATTTTATGTGAGAATAATTGGGACACAAGAAAATAAAACCTCCTTCAATATAGTTAACATGTTCATTTGTAATTAAACTTCTGTAGACAAATTGCTAAACAGTCTTATTATATAAAAACCCAGAGCCAGATATTGAGGTGAAAACCTGGGAGATCAGTGGAATAAGAAAAGCCACAGCTAACCTCACCTCACCAACTCAGCAGCTTCCAAGGAAACCTACTTCCTGTATATCTATGCCTATATGCTTTCCTATTCTGCCATCTGATTTGCTCTCTCTGTCCAGCTACATCACTTCCTCTTCCTGCCCAGCTCTGTCACTTCCTGTCTGTCTGTACAGACCTCCATGGTTAACTAGTGTTGGAATTTAAGTTTTGTGCCACCATGCCTGGCTCTGTTCCCAGTGTGGCCTTGAACTCACAGAGATCAAGACAGATTCCTGCATCCCCAATGATAGGATTAAAGGCATGTGCTACCATTGCCTGACTTCTATGTTTAATATATGGCTGGCTTTTTCCTCTGATCACCAGGCAAGCTTTAATTATTAGAGCACAAATAAAATATCACCATATTTCCCTTTTTTGTCTAAAATAAAAAAAATTATAACTAATATAAGAAAAACTATATATAATAGTTACAATAACTATATAAAATATATACAATAAATACAACAATGTCCAGTCCATTTGCATTTGACAAATTCAGTGAAAATATTCCATTATCTATCCTATTTTGATGAATCTAAAATGTACCTAGTTCACTTTCTATCCTATCTTGTATTATCAACAGAAAACTATCTTATGATGTCTTTCAAATTTATACACTTTACATCTCTTAGTGAGCTTCTTTTCTGAATTTCTTAGCAAGAAAAACTACTATAACTATCTAATCTTCAACTCCCTTAGAGACCCAGGAAAGAAATAATATTACCTAGTAAAACAGGAAGTAAAAACAAGCAACTTCCAAAAAATGTGAGTGGCGCATGCCTTTAATCCTAGCACTCGGGAGGCAGAGCCAGGCAGATCTCTGTGAGTTCGAGGCCAGCCTAGGCTACCAAGTGAGTTCCAGGAAAGGCACAAAGCTACACAGAGAAACCCTGTTTCAAAAAAACAAAACAAAACCGAAAAAAAAAAATGTGAGTTATGACAGAAACAGCCAGGTGTCTGGACAGTAACCTGAGGTTTCTCTGCATTGTTGGTGCATCATCATTGGCCTACAGGTTTAGCATATCTGACACACTTATTTATGAGGCAGGATGTATGCAAAGCCTACAGCTCGACCCCACATTCAGTGCAAGTATTGAATGTACCAGATAAACTTGAACTCTGCCAGTGTCCTGCCATCCTGTAATGATTCAGGATTTTTAATTCTGGAAATTTCTGTTATTTGCCCTGGCCTCAGAGGATGCCTATTGCCAAAGCTGCAACCACACTTGTCTTGGAAAGGATTGACAGTCATTTGTTTGTGTCCTGCTTGTCCATTTTGGACAGCATACTGTCAGCAGTCAATGCGAGGGCACTTTCTTGCCCAGTAGTTAACTTTTGCCATAGTGAAAGTCAATTCTATTTGCAGTTTCATCAATGCACATATCTTCTCTGAAGTAGATTGGTGCTGCCAGGAGCAGACATGTCTCATAGTAATAAACAAAAGAAAAAAAAATCTATGTTATTAAAACATTTTAAATGCCATAGTCTATAGATCTCTGAAGGGTTTGAAGATGACATATCTATCTAAAATATATCTCTGATTGACCTTGAAAACATACCTAGACTACAAGTTCTATTGTAATGACTAATTACTAACGTTCATTTCCTTACATCCTGATATTTGGTAATAATAACTTTCAAGGATTAACAAATTGCATTACATTGTTAAGTGAACTGTATAGGTACAATATCTTTAACAAGATTAGAAATATACATACAGAATTTTCTAACAAAATCAATTTCAAATTTGTATCAATATACATAATTTGTATACAATACACAAAAATCCAATCCAATGTAAAATACTTAAAACTAGTAGTTGCTTTCTAAAAGTAGATTCAATAATCAACCTTTTTATCTGGCTCTGTTCTCAGTGTGGCCTTGAACTCAGAGATCAAGACAGATCCCTGCCTCCTAAATGATAGGATTAAAGGCATGTGCTACCATTGCCTGACTTCTATATTTAATATAGTGGCTGGCTTTTTCCTCTTATCTCCAGGCAAGCTTAATTTATTAGAGCACAAATACATAAACTTTAATCTTTAATGTAACTACAATTTCTATCTTCTTCATGAAATGTAAGCATAATGTATCCCCTGGATATAAAATCTTTATATCCCAAATTAAGTTTTTATATTTATCTATTACAAATCATCATATAATTAGGAATTTGTGGACAAGAACTCTCCTCGACCCCCACCTCTCTCTCTCTCTCTCTCTCTCTCTCTCTCTCTCTCTCTCTCTCTCTCTCTCACACACACACACACACACACACACACACACACACACACACAAATATCATGTAGATATACATTATAACAAAATTGGGTAAGTAAATAGGTGTGTTAATGATTTCACATGTGATAACTCTCTCGAATAATGCTGGCACAATTTAAACCAAGTACTGTTTTGAACTTCTGGTTCAGTTGCAATTTCAATGGTTAATTAAGACTCATTTCAACAACTAAGTCTTGCTGGTGTGACATTTTCAGTGATTTGAAAATGGTCTAGCCTAGAGGTGTTTTAGTACCCCAGTAATTCTCACAATAACGTATTATAAACTCCTATAAACCCGTACTTGTTTCAATTATTACCTATTTTGGTGTGTAACTTAATTATTTTGAGTGAAACAGAATTTTACTTCTAATTACTTGAATATTTTGTGACACACGGTTATTTTTCCTTTAGTTACAGCTGATGTTATATGCCCTGGGTGTAAGTCATCACTCATGTTTTGTCTTTGGCAATACTCTTCTTTGGTTAGAGTTTTCATAAGAATGGAAAAGTATTAATTGTAATGTGGCAAATTACAGAACACTAAATAATTTTCACTAAAAGCTATATTTTATTGCACTATGTATTAAACGTCAGTTTTAGTGTCTGGAATCTGACCAATACCATGCTGCTTACTTCTCCTTAGACTTCTCCAAATACATTATAATGTTAGGTATTTTATAGTACTCCAGTTTGTAGAGTAATTATGTTACATTTTTATAATTGAATTTTCTATTTTTAATCTATTCAATCATTTTAAAATTGAATTGTATAGCACTATGAATACTATTTCAGGACACTCTTTAAATACTTTCTGAAATTTGTCTCCTTTTTAGCATCAAAAAAAAAAAACCCTTCTCTTGAACTATCTTAGATTATGTCTTTGAGAAGTGAGTAGTGATATTGTGAAACATCAAACATAAGAAATCTCAAAAAGATAAATGCAGCTCATTTCTAGTAGCTGCTCCAAACACTTTGAACCACTAGGTACTGGCACACTGATTTAGGCTCACGGTGGATCTCTTTGGTGTGGTATGAGGCCTCTGAGAAAAAGTTTTTCATGTATTTGAACAGTCCTGAAGCTTTGACCTTCTACAGTCACACTGAATTGCTTTCCCACCACATGAAGTTTATTCCAAAGAAGTAGGCAGGCAGTGTCTATCTGTATTGGCTCTACTGCAAAAACCCAGCTCACCACCACACCTTTTTCTCATTAAAATGGTCTAGCTCAAGGTCAGGTCCTTTTCCAATTTTAATGGAGATCTCCTGGAAGAACTTTTAACACTGTGTGTTCAATCTATATCAATCTTATGAAATCTTGAGAAATGTGAATAAAATGATTTTTCTGGTTGGCATTTAAGAAGACCACAACTCTGTATTTCCACCTTGATGCCAAATAGCAAGGAAAAAGCTAGAGTAACTCTAGTCTTCAAAGTATTTGTTAAGATTAGTTTTAAGTCGGTAATACCAGAATGCTTCAGAGAAAGTAAGTGATATTTAATTTAGCAGACTTCCCAATTTAAATGAAACCACATGTGACACTATGAGTTATGGAAAAGGATTTCAAATCAAATGCACAAATCATAAAAAGAAATCTTAGTTAAATGCATTTTGACATAGCAATTGTTCCTTGTCAAGTCCATAAAAGTGACTTGAGTAATATTTCTCCCAGCAAAAATCAGCTTGTGCCAGGAGTGGGTATTTTCTTCCCTTTGTTTTTTAAAATCCAGATGCTGATTAAGAACACAAGAATTTGCAAACTAGAACAAACTAGAAATACTTTTCTGTCTCTCTCCTAAAAACTTTTGAGACAGCTAGGCCAAATGCTTTTCTGAATTACCTTTAAAATTAATTTTAAAAATAAATGTTCATCAATAAATCTCTAAGTTCCAATTGAACTTAAATATATTCTTAGCCCAGAGTCTCCTTTTGAATAAACATATTTCTATTTTGTATATGTTACCAATATCACAAAACTTTATTTCATTTTCATAGCACACTGTTTCAAATGCACATATAATTAAACCTAGAATGTTGTAAATAAATTATTATGTGTGTGGTAGTTATACAAAAATGTTATTGTTTTAACCCATAAGTTTAATAGCATAGATTATACCTCAATTTAAAATCCAAGTAAATTTTGTTTTATTTTAACAAATATTTACTATGTTATTATTATTACTATAATTATTATTATTGCTTCTGTGTATGTTCATACATGAGTATCTATGCAGGTACAAGCATGCTATGGTGCAGGTCTAGAGGTCAGAAGATGACTTTTGATAGTTAGTTCTTGGCTTTTACCTTGGGTTCCAGGGATAAAAATCAAATCCCCAGAGAATAGAATTACCTATACTCACTGGGCATCTGGACCTAGATTGTATTCTGATTTTCTAGGAATACAGAAAATTTCCATTATCATTTATTAGAACATTTCCATGCTGATTTAAAGTGTAACTTTTCCCTTACGACTCCCTTCATTGTTCTGATTCTGAGTTCTATTTTCTGTGGCAGTTCTCTACTTGATCATTTACAGACTACAGCCTTAGTTGTCTAGATTTTCATTTTCTGGCAGACTGTCTACACTGTTCTCCCAACTGTCGAGGTGGTTTGTGTTTTTGTACTTCAGATTAACTACCAGTTGAGGAGCACAGTAAAATTTTCATTAAAGTTGTGTTAATGTTGTGGATGAATTTTGGTAGAGAAGTTTCACCACAGTGCGCACCTCTGCACAAGGCCATAACATTTCACTGTTCCTACCTTTCTGTCTTTCCATCGTTATCTACATTTTACTTTTCTTCGTCAGCACATGTTCATGTCAACTTTAAATGATGTGGTGATATTTAAAGTCTTCATTTACTCAAGATACTGCAGTGAAAATATTTTTGTTTTATTTCTTTAGAAATAAGAAGAGGTGAATAACCTATAGTAGATAAAGTAATGGGAGAAAAGATCATAAATGGGATGATAGGTGAATTCCCAGTAATAATATTGGAAAATAGAAAATTTTTCTACTGTCTAATGTGTCTAATACACAAAAATCCAATCCAGTGTAAAACACTTAAAAAGAAGTGTTCAGAGTGAAATAATATGGAAAGATATCTATTGGTATGGTCAAGGACTTCCCCTGAAGTAATATGGTGGTCAGGAGGGTCAGAGGGATACTTGATAAGATGGCAAAAGCTTCAGAAAGTTAGAGGGAATTGGAAATGAAAGTGTCTGTGTAAGGTTTCTCTTCAGATTTTCTAAGAGTCATTCTGCCATCTCCCTGCCAGGTGGCCTGAGTCAAGACAGGCAGTCATCTAAATGACCTATGTCAATATGGCATGTTGAGTTAGATTAAGTGAATAGATGAAATGTATAGGTGAGATCTTCATTGAGTAAGTGGGAAAAAGATAAACAAAGAGACAAACTAACCAAAAGTTCTTTTAAAAAGTTGTTTTGATTTATTATTGTTGTGTTCCTTGGAAATAGTCTAGACTCTAGATGGTTCCATAGAGTCCCATAAACTCAGAGCTAGAAATTTCAATTCTTAGCTCATCTACCAAGGGGTTTAAAATAAAGAGCTTCCATATCCTGTTGTTTGGAAAAGGATGAAAATTATCTTAGAACAATGACTGAAAGCTAATTCACTGGCAATAAATATTCCTTAGAGGTTATGGCTGAAATTGTCTCCCTGTTGACATGGTAACAAATGAGAACATTCAAAGCACAATTGTACCCATCTCAGATGTTACTGGATGCTAGGGCCCAGCCATAGAAGAATGATCTTGTATCCTGGAGCAAGGTTAGAAAAACCAGCCATACCACATGTATCCAAGAAGCTCTTGCTCTCAACATCTGCTAAGGGACCTAATCCTTTTGCTCTTAGGAGAAGAACTCATCATCCATATGCTGATTACTTTTAAAAGCAAAAGAAGGACAAAGAAAACATTTCCACTATTGTTCTCACATAATGTTATTAACTAAAAGGGTTTTATATTGGTAGATAAATAAAGTAGCTCTAATCATATTTTAAATCATTTCCAAAGTTAAAATTAAATCACAATCATTTGGAATCAAAGTTGCAATATTTGTTACTAAATTTAAACTTCTCACTGTCTATTGATCCTGCTGAATCAATATTTTTCATTGAGAAAAATAACATCTTGTTGACTAGGAAAAGGAAAAACCAAAGATATCCTAAAAGACTGAAAATTAAGTTGTTGAATAAGTTCAGGTTAAAATCTTTGTTCCTTGTGTAAATTATTTTTCATTGTGATATTATTATGCAATATAAGGCAAATAAGTTTATCACCTTGTTCTCATTACCCAATTTGTTTCCCTTAATATTCTTAAGCTTCTATAAGAATTTGTTAGCCAAAAGAAAAGGATATAAAAACAATTTGAACCCTGTGGAAGAGAATCTATTAAAGTTTGTTGAAGGTTTTCTGAGGCAATAATGCCATACGTTTCCTTCGAACACATATGTTACTCAGAATAAAGGAAATGTTCTTTAAACATAGTCATCTTATTTACCATCCACTTTCAAGCTTAAACCTGCTGTGAGTTGTAAATAAATACAGTAATATGGATGTGAAATGTCCCTTCATCGACCGTGTGATGTGAATAGTTATTCACCACATAACAAGCTATATGTGCTCTTATAAACTGGATGAGAGAAAAATTAGAGCTTGGCTTTGATGGAACTTCAGGCAGCTAGTTTCTGTTTCCAGAAGATTTTACAAAGCCTTTATTATGTCAAAACTGAAAAAGGTTTAGCTTACCTTTTTATTCATCTGTCTAAATTGGGGCAAAAAATCTCAGATATTTTGTCTTCTGTGATTCTTTGTATGGATTGTAAGATACATGTCTCATCTGACAGCAGATAGGATTTGAGCTTATCTTACTGTCTTTAGATCATTGAGAAATGTGCATTTGTGTTGTCTTTAAGCAGAGTGTGATCTATAATGCTCATATTAAGGGATTTATGAATAAGAGTGAATCATTCTTGCTTGGCTGTGGTGACACATGCCTTTAATTCCCACACTCAGGGAGCCAGAGACAAGCTGATCGTAGTGACTTCGAGGCCAGCCTGGTCTACAAAGTGAGTTCCAGGACAGCCAGAGTTACCTAGAGAAACCCTGTCTTCAAAACAAAACAGCAACAAAAAGAATCAATCATTATTTTATTACCAATCCAATCATTATTAATTTCATGTTTCACTGAAAGATTTTCTAGGATAAGTAAACCAACCACTAAGTCTGGAGCAGTGGTTCTCAACTGGTGGATAGTGACACTTTTGAGGTTGCTTATTGGATATGCTGTATGTCAGATATGCATTGTGATTCATAACAATAGAAAAATTACAGTTATGAAGTAGCAATGAAAATAATTTTATGGTTAAGGTCAACACAACATGAGGAACTGTAATAAAGTGTTCCAGTATTATGAAGGTTGAGAACCACTTGTACTTAAATATCTATTTTTTGAACCAAACTTCAGACATGGCACCTTTAAATCTGTATGACCATACAGATGCTACCAAATATTTCTTGCTCCATAATGAACTGAGACTCGAGACACTGATGGTGCCTGTGAAACTTGTCAGCCAAATCCTAGGGCATCTAAGCACACTTGTTCACTGACACTTTTCACCATGGTCTCCTCTACCCATAGACCCCACACCAGAGTGCCTCTGCAATTAGACCAGATTCCACTGTCTCTGGAAGATTCTGAAAGAGAGTGGAGAGTGATGAGCTCCCTTCTTACCCATTGTCTAACCTACACAAAAGCTGTACCAAATCACTGCATGAATATTGCTAGAAACACCCCTGTACACAGCTCCAAAGATAGGAGTAACAACGATTTAATCAGTTGACTTAATTCAGGAGTCACATCATGTTTCCTTTCTCCTTCTAAATCTATGGAATTGACTGATGAGAACAGTAGCAGCCCTGTTCACATCACTTAGACTCCACCATGACAAATAGCACTGGAGCATACATTTCCATAATTTTCCTTCAGCTAGGAAAGATAAAATTCTGTTCATATTAAGCCCCTCCAAAGCAAAATCTGATACTTTAACTTAATAAACATTTGTGACTTATTGAAAAACTCATTTGTAAGTCTATGCTGAGCTCATAACCATGTGTCAAACTACTTGAAGTGTATGTTTTATCAAATAGAACAACCCTGCACTTTCAAATTATTTTGTCCATGTTGGGAGTTGGGACCCAGAAGCAGGTTATATAAGCTGAGATGATTAAAGCAAGAAAGGCATAAGGCATTAATAGTTTCCCCAGAGATATTTATACTTTAATTCATTTTCTAAACAGGGATTATTTGGCTTTATTGGGTATTCCTGGAAATTAAAGGTAGTGGAATAATGTAAAAAAAAAAAAAATGCTGAATTAATCCAAGAGCTTTCTATCCCCATGAAAGAATAAATACTGCCATCCATGTTGTGTTCTTCCAAGTGGACTTCATTTTC
Source organism: Onychomys torridus (assembly GCF_903995425.1). Lineage (NCBI taxonomy): Eukaryota > Metazoa > Chordata > Mammalia > Rodentia > Cricetidae > Onychomys > Onychomys torridus. Next base: position 48,670,457 of record NC_050459.1, read on the forward strand.
TTACATCGATGTTGATAGACCTTTGTGAAGTGAAATCAGGAAATACACTATTCAATTGAAGACTAAGTTTTAGTGAGCCTCTCATTCCATGTGACTATACAGGAAAGTTCTTATTGCTTATATTTGAATGTCTTCCTTTGGCTACAAACATTTCTATAACATTTTGTCTAGTTGGGTACACAATGAATGATCTCATTTTTGAATGGCAAGATGAGGCACCAGTACAAGTGGCTGAAGGACTCACTTTGCCTCAGTTTCTGTTGAAAGAAGAAAAAGATTTGCGATACTGCACTAAACACTACAATACAGGTAGGGACTGAGTATTTTTCTCTATGGTTATAATTTCTCATCTTACAATATACAGATGGTTAAAATTATAATGTTGTGTTAATTTTAACTTCTTTAGCTCATGTATACAATGGACAATTTCAAAATTTATGTGTGCTTTCACTCACTGATTCTTGTCATATTTGATTTGTATGAGTCCAAAGAAATGCTTGATGCTCAGCTGCACTTGAAAATTCTTTATGGAACAACACATATGTGCGTAATGTCATGTTTATAAACATGTTTCTTTATTTCTATAGGAAAATAAATTAAACTATTTTTAGAAGTAAAGACTGTATACATTAACAAAATGACTTGCTTTAAGTAATTACATCATTTGCCATATTTTCATGCATTCCAAACATTTTTCCTATTTTCTATTTATTCTACTATTTTTATTGATCTCTATTTTCAGTTACTTCTTGGACTGATAGGGGAACCTTGTGTCTTGAGAAGATACCATATTTAACAACTAAAACTGAGGGTTAACAAACTCAATGTGGTATTTGTAACCTTAAGAAGTCTATTCACTTCTAACTGTCGTTGGCTAATCCTATAAACCTACTCCAACTATAAATACCATTAAACTACCCACAAGTCAAGCTTCCACCTAGAGAGGTGTGCATCTGGCCTGATGCTGGCATGCTAACATCAGCCATTCTTTATATGTTATAATGGTAAAGCAGGATTTCATTGTGACCTCAGCATTTCCCAGAATTGGAAGCTCTGTTTTCCTCCCCAGTCTCCCATAACTCCTTAACTAACTCACAATATCTAATTTTTAATTAGCATTTTCAATTCACAAATGAAGATGTTACCTAACTTATGAGCAAATTCAAGGTTAACATCTAAGCATAAAATTAAAGACTGACAAATCAATAGCAATGTCCTTGCCCATTTCTCTAAGGACAGAGAAACTGGTAACTTCTTTTAGGATATATTGAAAAGATTTCTAGAGGTAGTATATGGCAGTACACTAGTTTCCTCAGACTGTAATCACAGACTACCACAAATTTCATAGATTAAAACAACAGAATTTTATTCTCACGAAGCTCTACAAGCTAAATATAAAACATAAGGTGTCAGCAAAATTATGTTTACTCTAGAGACTCCAAGGAATGTTCCTTCCCTGACATTTTCTTAGTTTCCTATTTCTGACAGCTCTTGGCATTTGTTGATTTATAAATACATCACTTTAGTCTCTTTCTCAATAATCACATGCTGAACTCTGCATGCATCCATGTCTCTGCAGCCAAATATTTCTCATCTTACAAGGACACTGGTGATATTAGAATAGGGTCCCATTAATACAGATAAAGAATTCGTTTTAACTTGATTATATCTTCAAGTCAATGTTTGTGAATAAAGTTAAACTCACAGATTCTCCAAGGATGTGATTTTTTTTTTAGAAGGACACATTCAAAAGAGAACATAGATGACTCTGTAGACATCATCTGGTGGAGAATTTTGATGATACAGGATCAGGAGACTCATCTTAGCAGAAAGTACATGTGCATACTGTTATATTTTGGCTCACATTTATGAGTGCTTACGTCAAGCAATTAATTGGGTTGGAATTTTCTAGAAGACCTAGTTGTCTAATATTTGTATAATACAAAAGATGAAAATATGCCCAAAGTATCACTGCTCAAAATGATATAGAAATAGCTGGTAATGTTTTTATTCACATATGTGACTAATTTGTATCACACTTTAAACTTCTTTTCATATTATGCCTCCAACATACAAGATTCCTATTCTAATTGTTTTCCAATGTAGGCATATATATCACACATTCCCTCTGCAAATAAAAGAAAAAAAAAGAATATGCGAAAACCCTCAGTTATAAATGCCCAGTTTTCCAAGGCAAATAAAATTATTGAAGTTATTCGTTTTTTCAATATAGATGAATTGCATACCTGGGGGTGATGGCACATGCTGTGAATCCCAGCACTTGGTAGGCAAAGGCAAGATGATCCCCATGACTATCAGGCCAGCCTGGTCTAAATAGCAAGTCCCAGGCCAGTCAGCAGTCAGATCTACATAGTGAGATTATATCAAAATAAACAAACAAAAAAATCAAAAGCTACAGCAACAACAAAACCTAAATTGCACAAATCCAAAAGTTTACCTCCTTCAGGATTATGTGATACATCTCATGTGAATTCCTCTTTAAAAAAAACCTCCTCTTTTCCTGCTGTTGCTTAACACATTCATTTTGTTATGCACGAGTGATAGTCTCCTCTCTTCACTGTGGCCCAATGTTAACATGTTTTTCCCTTCACAACCACATTAAAAAATGCACATGTGCACAAACTAGTATGCATACCTACATATATAGTTATATGTGCCTTTAGGTACAATCATAATACTTGCACATGTGTATGGCTTCATTTTCCAGCCTAGCAATATTTATAAAGTGCTTTTAAAATAAATACACAGCGAAAGCTTGTGTTTTCCTTGAGAATTACATGAAACCTGGAGAACTTAAACAAATGCTAAGTAAATGACTTCCACTTTTGTTGTGAGATTACTTAATGGATTAATATTGGTATAAAAATACTTCAATTAATCTTACTCTATGTCATTTTCTTTATAGCAAAACTTTTAAATTTTATACTTAATAATACTTTAAAAATCAAAATAATTTCAGATATGACAGAAGTCTTTAATCATTCCATTGATAAGTTGACTGAAGGATCATGTATGGCTTACACAAGGTTCTGACTGCTACATATTAAAAAGTGGATGCCTCTGTCCCCAAATCTTGCAAGCTATTATTGAAATTTTAAAGTTCAGACATCACTTCTCTTCTCCTCCAGAAGCTTGGTTCATTTCTACCATCACTTATGAGCTCGTTTCATTAACAGGAGCTCTGCCTGAGACACCCCTTACCACACACTAGCAGTTTTCCCAGTCATGTTTTTTGATATTTTTTTCCTGTGGGTCATATCAGAGAATGATACTTAAGGAGTATATGAGCTTTTTAACATCACCCTACTCAAAATAATAGACAATAACACCAAGAATCAAATCACTTAGAAGACCATTTATTTGGCGAATTGATAACAAAACAGTCAAAATAAATGAACAGAAGTAAAACCAATGGATAGATAGAAATATTAATGTAATGTTGAGTCAAACATTCATAACCTTTATTTGCATAAACAGAGATATATAACAGAGGCGCAAAGGCATACATTTATACAATGAATATAACTCATTTATTTTTCAGTGTGTTCTAAGATTATCTCAAAAGTTATTGATGGAAAATAATACATACTTAGTTTTTTGTAGTATTGTTTATGGAACCACTCATCTCCATTTGCATTTATCTCTTAGCACTTAAAGGAAATATAAAGATCTCTGAACCAAACAGCAGCTGACTAAATAAGTATATGGAAGTGCCAGAAACAGAAAATATAGATAACCTTTGTATACTAATCATGCATTGTTCAATACACCTCCAGACAAGTGTTAGAAACTGAAAAAATAAATCTGTGAGAACTTTGGCAAGTATGAAAATCTATTTGAACATGAAAATATAAATTACATACTATTTCCTGGAAGAGTTCACTCCCTAGTCACACTGTTTCCAGATGCAAACAGAAAAAAAATATCTAAAAGAAAAAACCCAATTTGAATGTGTCTTTTCATTTTAGTAGAAATTCATACATTAAAATTATTATGAAAATTAAGTCACATTTGTTGGCAGAAAAAAACCTGACTTTTAATTGTTGTGGGCTTTTTTTTTTTTTTTTTTAATGAACAACTAGGAAAGTTTACATGCATAGAAGTGCGGTTCCATCTTGAGCGGCAAATGGGCTACTACTTGATCCAGATGTACATTCCCAGCCTTCTGATTGTTATTCTGTCTTGGGTCTCATTCTGGATTAACATGGATGCAGCCCCAGCTAGGGTAGCTTTGGGCATCACCACTGTGCTTACTATGACCACACAGAGTTCTGGATCCCGGGCTTCCTTACCAAAGGTAAGTGTCCTGAGGGGACATGCATGTAATGCGTGCATAAAAACGTTGTTGCTAGATTGGTCAAAAACTCATTCAGTATATTCATTATTGATTTTTAAAGCATCAATTCCTGCAAAATGAAGCTACTGGAGGAAAATATTAAGTAAATTAGTGATATCTGATACATAATGTATAATGGTTTCCTATTACTGAAATGCCAACAGTCATCATACGCACCATGGAATTTTTCTGTATCTTTATATTTAAATACTTAAAATACATTGAAAAAATACTTAAATTTGTACACATGGTAACTTTAAATGCTGGCATAATGCATAGGTATGTCCAAATATACCCACATAGAGAACTTTTTCATACAATTTCTTTAATATATATTTAGAACATAAACTGAGACACTGAGAGCTGTATGCATTGATAATGTATTACAAAATTGCTTCCTGGAAAACATTATAGTAATTACTCCCCATCAAGAACTGTGGCAGATTCCATAGTGTTACAGCCTGGTTTCCATTACCTTGTGACCCTACCTTCTGGCTCCCGGCAGCTGTAGGTCAATAGGAAAGAGTGCTTACCCAATTTGAGTGCATTCTAATAGCCCAGAATTAAACCATTTGCTCTGTAAAGTTTGTAAAACTTTCAATACCTCTCTCAGTAAAATATACTGAAAGATAAGTATGAGCTTCTGCTTATCTATGTGTCCAGATAGAAACAGAAAATTAATTTCTTCTTATAAGATGATCTCTACAAAGTATCTATTATCTAAAGCTGTGGTTCTCAACCTTCCTAATGTTGTGATCCTTTCATGCAATCCTTCATATTGTGCTGATCCACAACCATAGTTATTTTATCGCTACTTCATAACTATAATTTTTCTAGTTATAGAAAATGGTCTAGTTACAGATCATTATATATACATACATATATATGATATACAGAATATTGATGTGAAACTTCCAAAGAAGTCATGCCCCACAGGTTGGGAACCACAGATCTAAAGAAAGTCTCTAAAGTTTCCAACACAATAACCTATTTATTCTTAAAATAATGAACTTCACCATAATAAAGTAATATTAGTTTATCATGAACATTTGATGTTGTACCTGCTACCTGAGGTTAATTATAAATGTATGCACAGTCCCCTTAGTGTTTTCTATGAATGTATTCTGGTTCAATTAATTAAGTTAAAATATGTGAGTAAATACACTTTGGTCACAAGATAATTATTGCAAAGGTTACATAAGATAGAAAGAATTGGGTGTTGAACCAAGTTTACCTTTCTCAGGAAGAATTGATGATTGTCTTTCAAAATAATATCTTCCTTTAGTAACACTTTATTATAACTTTTAAATAGTCCAAATCAGTTTGCATTTTTATAATATACAACCCTTGTGAAAAATTACAAACTTGCTTATTTGTTTAACCTGATTTTCAATGCTTATGAGTTTGTGTATGAATATTCTAAGGAGTCTGGGTGATAGTAGAAACTCCATGGTCAAATTATAATGGAAATTTATTCATATTTGTCTTATACCTGAGCTAACTGGAAATGAAATCTTACTTGATGCATGAGTTAGTTAGAAAAAAGACAGCCTATGCACCATTTTAGGAGTTCACAGGTTTTGTGGGGTGAGGAAGAAAATTATTCAGGACCCAGGATGGGACAGGACTGAGAGAGTTGAAAGGTATGAGTAGAAAAATCAGAAATAAAGAAATCAAAAATTTAAGATGGTAAAACAGGGATACAAGTGCAAGCAAAATGGAGAGGCCAGTCTGAGACAGCTTTATTCTCTATATAAAAATAAAATAGGGATTGTTTAAAGGCATCAATTTCATCAGGATTTCAGAGAAAGAAGAAATTTTCAGTTAGGAGTTCAATTCTACATATTCATTTTCATAAGACCACTCATTCTAATAATACAGACACTGTCCCACAAGAAATTTAATTTCTACCTACAGAAAAAATTCAATGGTAGTTATGTCATAAGACAAGACAAGGTTGACAAATTATCTCTGACATGTTATAAATAAAGAACAAGAGATTTAGCATATTTAATTAGACATACTAAAATTCAGAAGGTCCAACTCTTCTGTGTAAACAACAATCACTAACATACTGGATCAGTCTACTCAAAAGAACAGAAGATCTCTTGAAATTAGAATTCTGATTTTGGGGGAGGTTGTTTGTATATTTGTTTGAGGGCTAGTAAAGTAAATAGATTAGATACTGAGAATTCACCTATACATTTAAAAACAGTCACCTAAAAGAACAGATTCCCATCTGCTGTTTGAAATCTCCAAGAGCTCACAAAAGTCAACCTTGGCACTGTGATATCCACCATTTTCCTACTGCTACAAACTAGGAAGTAGAAAACAAATTTCATTTAGGACTTACAATAACAACAGATTATTAAATAACAGGAAGAAACAATACATCATTAACTTATGATAATTGCTTAGTGTTTAACATAGACTCTATGCTAGTACATCTCCAGTATGATAGAAGAAGCTTGGAAATTAGTCAAGACTCAGACAAAAGAATCTTAGAAGATATTTAGGCAGTTCCTTGAGATTCTTCTCTAATATGATCAATTGGATTGGGCTTTTGTAATGCCATGCTAAGTCAAGCGTGTCATGTTCCAAAGCAAGAAGGTACATGTGGTCCATTCATCAGAATTTGAAATTAGTAGCACTTTGGCAGTACATACATCAATTGGTCAGAAGAGGTGTCACGTGAATTCTCTTGACAGCAAAGTTTCAAGACAGTTTACATTTATAAGTGCTTCCTTGCACCATGGGATTACTGTAAATGAGCAAAACATATTTATTATGGGTTCAAGTCATGGACAGCATTATAGTTCTTTGTAATCATTAGATTTATCAGCAACAGTAGGGCAACCTGAAGAAATTTTTAAGATGAGTGATCGTTCTCACTCTGTATGAGTGTGAGACAGGAGGAGCCAAACTCAAGTGGAAAGAACGCAAAGCCACTTGGGGTAGTCCACTGTAGATGGTGGCCAGCCAGCAGCAGAGGTAAAGACAGTAAATGGATTTGGAAAGTCGACATGTTTGAGAATTCTAGAGTTAAAATGAGGAGTGCTTGTGAATGGCACACTGCAGAGTCAAAGAAAGGCTGAAGTCAGGGGTGGAATATGGACATACGACAGGCAAGTTGTTTCCAACACAGGTTGATGGAGGGGAGAGTGGTTTAAGGTTCCTTTTTCTCTTTGACACACTCATAAGGCTGATATGTGGAACTGGCAAAGCCAGAGAGCTCCAGAGATTCTGAGCAGGAAATCTGGGCTTCCAACTTTCATGAGTCAACTAGAGAAATGGGAAAAAAAAATAAGACTGTGACTGATCTTTTTCCTCCAGCTAAAGACTAGTCCAAGTTACTCAAAGACTTCATTCTTTCTTCTTATTTTCCCTGGGTCCATCTCCAGTTATCTACAAAATAGGTCTATTTGCTTAAAGGTAGAACTTATTTCCCCAAAGATGTTCAAATTCAAATCTCAACATTGTGTTATCCATTTTCAAATACAGAAAAGCAATCATCCTTAAGAGGAATTGATGAAAATCATGAGTGGAAAAAGAGTCAGTCATGCACAATTTTAACTTAATATATAGTTCAGATAGGAACATCTAAAAACATCTATTTTCTAATGATTAACCTTAGGTACTTTTCTGCCATACACATGCATCCATCACAGTACAACCTTAGAAAGGGTCTGAAAATACCTGGATTGAAAGAAAGTTCATCCAAACTCTATCTCTCAACACTATGTATCCTGAGATTCTTGGTCCTCTGTGTTATCTAGGTCTTATTTCTTTGCAATTATTCTGCATAACAGATGACAACACAATCATACTGACTTAGTGACATGTTTTCTTGCACATAAAATTATGAATTATCTTGTTCTCTTCTAGGCTAGCTTGAGATCAGCTGAATGAAAGTGGCCTTGAGTTTAGACTGTGAAGTGGTTTGATTTGCTCCTTATGTCTCATCATGTAGTAACTATGGTTAGCAGCCATATGCCCCACCCTCTCAACTGAAGAGTGCATGATTACTAGAAATGAAGCAGGTACAAAAAAAAAAAAAAAAACCAAACAAACAAAAAAACCTTTGAGTCAGAGTTGACATAGAATCAAGTTCTGTTCTTGTCCCACAAAATTATACAAGTTCCATGGCCAAACCCAAAGGATGGGGAGTGTATTCCATGCACAGGGGATCTTTGGGAAAGAAAGAAGGAGAGAAGTAGTGACAAGCAAATGATACTATCTGCTAAAACTCTGTGCCTTTTCTTAGACTGCACTCTAGTTCATTCATATAGGTTTTGGGAAAAGACACAAAAAGTGAGAAGGAATGGAGATTAAAGAGGTGGGAAATTCATAGGGAGATTCCATGTAGATCTCTCCACTCTATCCCTACCCTTCCAGCTATCCTATTTACAAAAAGCTGCTACAATAAAAGGACAAAGAATACTTGAAAGTCTGATGACAGTGAATTAATTAAATTTATCACAGAGGCCCAGAAGCCTCTGGTCAAATATATTGCAAATTGTAGACTAAAGGGTATTTAAGGGTTGAGGGACAGTACCTTGAACATAGTATTTCAATTATTTTCCTCTTTTTTTCTCTTTTCTTCTTTTTTCCCCTTTGGTTTAATTTGTTTGTGAAATCCATCAGAAGTAGCTTTATGAGAGGACAAAGCATCTTTTACACATTTCCATCCTCAGAACCTAACGTTGTCTGTGTGTGTTTATTGAGTACCACATGCACATTTAAACAACATGAGCTTTTCAATTATTTACTCAATACTTGGCTTTAAAAAGCAAGCAGCCATGCCATTTTCATCTTTCTGGTGAAAACAGTAGTTCTTAAAAAATATATATAAACAGTTTTACTACCAGCTATAGAAGTAACTCTAGCTAATACAAACTGAAAGGGAATCATTATGTTTTCTTAATATGTAATATGTTGTCACACATTATTTGTGGGTTATATAAACTGAAAGAATAAAAGATAAAAAATGGAAGGAGGTATATTTACTGTTAGTTTCTTAAAATTAATTAACAAACACTCTCAATGGTCTAGAAAATACTCAGTGGGTTTTAACAGTAAGTTATATGTTTGTGGCAATATAAATTGACTGAGGGGAGCATATAGTAATCAGACCATCTTATTATTATAGCAGTGGAAAGCTACTCCATCCAGCAGGGTTTTGTTCTTACTATTTAAATACAAAATATAGTTAAATGAGAGTATTTCAAGCAAGTCTGGAAAAAATACAACACATTTGGGTTCAGTTTTACTTTATTATTGTACCATAATAACCTAAGCTGCATTATCATCTTATCATAGGACATTTGAATGTGAACAAAATATTCAATTCATTACTTGCAGTTTTTTACTTTAATAATATAAATATTTCAAATATGCTAATTTTGGAAAAAGAGAAAAAAAAAGGAAAAATGAACAGAAAGTGAAAGGATCATTTACCCAAACCTTATTCATTAAATGCCCATTATATAATGCATATTAACCTAAAATATTTTATTAATAATGTAATAATATCTTAGGAATATAATTTCTAAGCGTGTGTGGAACCTATAAAAAGATAAACTGGTGGGTATTTCCAGTTGTCCTTTCATCTTGCTACAATTACTAGGCTTACTGAGTCTAAAGTATAAAATTTAGCATTTAATAAACATTTTCTCTCTACTTGACATATAGACAGACCTGCTGTATATTTTTTCAGTTTATTTATTTTTATTTTGAGATTAGAATTACAGAATTTCCCCCTACCCTTTCCCCCCATATACCTATGTTCCCCACTATCTTTTAAATTCATGGCCTTTTCTTTTCTTTTATTGATTGCTGTTACATGAATATATGCATATAGACATATGTATAAATTTCCTAAGTTTAAGTGAAATTCCAAATTTTACATTTTCATAGCAGCACCATACACGGATTCATGATAAAACTAAAGTTAAAAAAAGTAAACCTGCATATGCAATTTTGAGACTAAAACTCTCCTTTTCTACATACTGTACTGCACACATATACACACATAGATAGATAGATAGATAGATAGATAGATAGATAGATAGATAGATAGATAGATAGATAGATAGATAGATAGGTGATAGTTAGATTTAGAGATATACCCCCAGATCATATTTATGAACTTCCTAAAGCATTAAAAGAGACAACTGTACTTTTGTTGAGGGAAAGACCTTGACCTCAAAAATAGGTCCTTGAAGGGCCCTTATAGGCGTCATCTGTCTCCAAGATTCTAGTTTGAAGTCATAAATTACACTCTTCGACACCTGAGCAAAAGGAATGAGAATGAAAACGATCATAATTAGCAGGCAGCTAGAGTGCAAAGTCTCCAACACGTAAAACAGGAGCAAGGAGTCACACGCTAAATTTAACTTCAAATGAATAGGTCAAACGTTAATAGCTTATGCATGTCAGAAAGTCTAAGCACATCCTCTCAGGAAACCTCTCTAGTGATGTCTAGATTGATTTCGTGTTTTCTTGTAAATGTTAGAAAACGTTAGTCACACTCAATAGAAGATAGGGAAGTAAGGGAACTGAATCTGGAAGCAGAGGTAGCTTGTGACCTTCACAATCCTTTCGTCCTTCCCTGCTTGCACTTTCCTGAAGTGACTGGAAGGTTGATGTCCAGTCACTAAAAATAATGCAACTCAGGACAAAAGGCTTCTCCACTGCATTTTAACTCTTAAAGTAAAAACCTTTACGAGTGTGATAAATGTTGCATGAGAAACATGGTGCATTTACTATGGGTCTGCATATAATCAGAGAGAATGCAGCCTCACTGAGAGTCACCCTCCAGGGCGATGGGTTAAAAACCCCAGAATGTCAAAGCTCTGAATGTCTTTTGCTGTCATCACTGGCTAGTGCCTAGTGCTCTCCTTCAATGTTTTCAATGCCAATTCCATTTGCTTTAGCTGGTGACTTTAACACACTGTTTGCCCTTTCCCTTTTTTGTAATTATTTCATCTCTGGCATTAGATAACATCCAAATGCATTCCAGGTTAATATTTCTTCTATAAACTTGACAAATGTGAAGTTTTTCATGCAGGCTCTAAACAATTAAGTAAAACTAAACAATTAAGTAAAAGTCATAGAGATCAGCATTTTAAAAACTCAGAAAAGAAAACAACACATAAGCAGACAAATTCCTGGCATGTTTTGAGAAACATATTTTTCTGTATGCCTGAGCCACTTGGCTTATTCCACAGTCAAACTTATTTATTCATCATGGTTTCACTTGACACTTTTGGAACAGGGGAAATCTACAAAGATGGATTGCCACTGAAGGAAGTACAGATTACCTTACCCAAAGGCATACACTGAAATGTTCTGTAATGTACATATTTCTTTTTTAAGAAAAGCAAATTTAGATTGAAGAAAAAAATTGACAAAGCGATCACTCTTAAATGACCCATGGAAATTTGCCTTATAGACAGATGTCTACATGCAGGCTTAGGCCGGGTTCTGCTTTAATTAATTTTCTCTTCTTAAATCGAAGCTTTATAAATGCATCTAAATTTTTATATGTGGAAATGACAGATGAGCACCAGTCTGAGTAACAATTAGCAAGCCACACCCAACATATCTTCATCTATTAATGCATTGTATCTATAAGCTTCAGCATAGGAAATTGCTGGCCCCATGGTAATGCTTTTGACCAACTTGGTAGATTACTATAAAGGCGTGTACCTGGGCAGGCCTCTCAGCCTTAGCATATGCTTCCATTTCTACAATGCAGTTCCCCCAATGTGCTTGTCAGGAAACAAAACCCAAAACATTGCTCTTGAGTGATAATATCAAAATCTTGCAGAGGGATACTGTACCTATGAACTGTTGTCTAATGATAGCTATGACCTATCGCTCATGGTCAGAGAACGAATGAAATTATTTCAAGATTAAATCCCAAATAAGTGATCACCTGGGAGAGGGATGAGCATGACAGTAAAGTCATCTGTGCTAAGTATGTCCTTCTTTCTCTCCCTCTGTCTCTCCTTTCCTCCCTTTATCTCTTTCTCTTCCCCTCCTTCTCTTCTGTCCTCTCACACCTCTTCTCTTCTATTTCCTCTCCATCCTCTCTGAAACTATGTGGCTCAAACAAAGTCGTTTCGTGGGTGAAGCAGCTTGGAGCCCTTCGCCTTTACTCTCTGTCTCTCGCAGATTTTGTACCTCTTTATGACTGATTTCCTGTGCTTTCCCTGACAGCATGGATTTAGAATACTCAGCCATGTTTCAGGCTTAGATGAGTTATCCTTTCTGCCCCCACAATTGATAGCTTTTTTTCCTGGAAGGCAGTGTGCTTGGCTCTTCAGTGAATCTTCGTTTATATTATCATCTGAAGGTATTCAAATATCCTAACTCCTGAGCTAGTAGGGCTGCATGCATTTGTTTCAGAATGAAAACTAGAAAAGCATTCCTCTGACTCCCTCTGTTTCAGGGTAATGTTGTGCCACTCCCTCTGGGTTTCCCATGCTAGGAACCTGGAAAGCATGGCAGTTTTTTGTTTTGTTTTAAGTTGCTGTTGAGTCTGAGCAGTTCTGGTTGCTGAACTTTAACCAAAATGACCTATGCCCCCTCATGCCTGTACCATTAATCACCCAAGCTGACAACCACAAGTGTCCTGCATTTCCTCCACCACTGGGCCACAAGAAAGAGTTACAGTGACAGCTCAGATCCAGGACCACATTTCAACAAACGTGGACATGGTACACGTTATTTCCAGCCAGTGAGACTTCGATGCTCTCTATTAACATAGTGCATCATAGGCAGATTCTCATCTAGCCAACTTCCATTATATTATGTTTTAAGTGTGAAACATAGGGAAACTTATACTTAAGTATGCTCCCCAAATATGACTTCTCTCCAAAACTAAGGTGACTTGGTTCTGTCTATGATATCCATGGAACTCATCAGTAATGATAAAATTCAGTCATATTTTTATGTTATTTGTAATGTAAATTTCCTCTATTTTTAAATTATGACATTAAACAATATAAGAAATGCATAGTATTTCTGAAATATGAACATAAGTCTACAGAATATATATTATAAACTTTTAAAATACTTTTATTAATTCTTTGAGAATTTCCTACAATGTGCTTTGACCAAATTCACTCCTCGTTTGTTATCTTAACTCCTCCCACATCCATCCCTGTCTCCCGACCCCATCCAACTTCATTGATTTTTTTCCATTTCTCTTTCATTTTTTGAGATTATAATATAATTACATCATTTCTCCATGTCCCTTTTCTTCACATGCCCATGTTCCCTTTCCTCTCTCTAACCACCCCCCCATATATTCTTCCTTGCTCTCTTTCAAGATCTTTAAATCCTACACAAAAGACTACTGATAGCTAAAGAATGCTGAAAGTAGAAGAAATGGTTTTCATAACATTTTTTTCACCAATCCACTGAGACCAGTTTGTGCTCCTGGGTGTGGGATAATTCACTGGAGTGTGGTCAACCTACCAGTAACTATCAATGTAATGAAGACGGACTCTCTCTTCCCCCGAAGTCCTCAACTGTGCTTAGTGCCACAATTAGACTAGAGGTTCATGAATCATTCTGGCTTCTCACTAGAATGTTGACTGGCTTGATTTTACGCAGGCAACCACAGTGGCTAAGAGTTCATAAATGCAGTGCTTCTGCCATGTTCAGAAAACACTATTCCATTCTGGTTCCCCCAGACCTTTAGCTCTTCCAATCTCTTGAGACCCTCTTCCACAATCGTCCATCAGCCTTGGGGACTGGTGATACAGATGTCCTGTTTATGGTTCAATACTCTACTGATGCTAAAAGTAAGTTATCAAGCTGACTGCGCCTCCCCATATTAATATAAATTCAATGGACAATGATCTCCTAGGCCCCAGCTAGATCAAAAACCTTGCTTTGTTTTTTTTATAATCATGAGGACGCTTCGCTGTATTTTGAAGGATAAAAAAATGTTTCTCTGATTTTAACAGTTTTGATTTTTGTGGACAAAAGACATTTTATTTCTCTCTAGTAAATACCTAGACCCTATCTCCTTTCTCACATTATCTTGTAAGAGGGAATAGTCTGGATTTTAGATCAAAAGCAAACAAACGTAGAGGAACTTTGACTTTTAATTATTAGGGGAAAATTAAAGATGAAAGTTTTCTTTCTTTCTTTCTTTTTTTTTTTTTTTTTTTTTTTTTTTTGAGCTGAGGATCAAACCCAGGGCCTTGTGCTTGCTAGGCAAGTGCTCTACCACTGAGCTAAATCCCCAACCTAAAGATGAAAGTTTTGACACAAATTAAATTCCAAAGTACAGTGTTGTTCTTAATTTGTAGTGAGGATTTAATTAGTCAAAAGGGCAGGTAATAGAATAGTAGCCATGTTCATGGTCTCAAGAAGTAGACCAATTATAGGTCTACCATAGTAGGTCAATTCAATTCTAGTCTTAACCTTTGCAATTTGGTAGCTCTGGGAGTTTTAGCGGGCATTTCACTAAGTCTCAACAGCACCTCTGCAGTGAGGGGTTTTGCCTCTAGCTGTGCAAGAGAAGAGAGTGAAGAGTGCTATTCTGTGATCAGCGTTTAGGAAAAGATTTCTTGAGAAAGTAGCTTATGCTGACATCTGAGGGACAAACAGGAGTCATTCAAAAGGGATAGTCCAGACAAAGGTAAAGTCAAGTCAAAAGCTGCTGAGGCATGAAGAAAGGACTTCTTAGTTACTTTCAGTTTCTGAAAATTCAAAGAAGGAAATGGTAGCTAGAACATAGTAAGAAAGTGGCAAACATCGTTGATTAAAATATCTCAAGAGAGGTCCTCATCTGGTGTGGTCTCCTTTGCCCAGTCATTCCTCCATCATTCTGTGTTTCCTTTCTGAGACTTCCCTTGTTATCTTATTGCTTACATAGTTTTATTATGTGTTCCTTACTTAATTGCTTCAATGTAAGTTCCATTAATCATTTCTATTTTTATAACACAAAAAAATAGAACTTGGTTAAAATCCTTGGCATTTAATAAATATTGGATGAAAGTGGTAAAAACAAAATGGATGATTTATGTAAGGAAGGTAAGCTAGAGCCTAATAGCAAAGGGTTTTATGTGCCCTGAAACAGATTTGAGCCTTTAAATTCATGATAAGAAAATAGTTTTAACTTGAAGGCAATGTAGTCAGATTTGCCCTTAAAAAAAAATCTCAAAAATAATCTCTGTGAGACTGGAGAGTTGACTTTGTGGTTAAAAGCACTTGCTGCTCTGCTGGAGGACCTGGTTCAGTACTCAGCATCTACATGGCAACTCACAACCATCTGTAACTCTAGTTCTGGGGAATCCAATGCCATCACAGACCTCCTGACAAGGAGAATGCAAGGCTTATGGGATCCTGGTTGAGGGCCATTAGGATCTCAGAGACTGGCTGGACTGGCTAGGCCAATGGATACATCTGGAATGCCAGAGACAATGGAGAACAGTAAAGGAGCATTGTGGCTTTCAGAAATGAGGCTTGGAGCAGGAGACAGCTGGCTCTAAGGGGACATAGGCTGAGGTGATTTTCAGCAATATTAATTAATATACATGATGAACAATTAAATATATTTGAGCCAAATTCCTCACTTTTAAAGGAAGATGTGACATAGAAAATGGCAAAGGCTAGAGCAAACTCCAAAAAGATTGAAATAGAACCAAAGATACTAGCGTGTATTCATGTGGGTGGATAAATGGATTTATAGACAGATAGAAAATAGGCAAGTAGGTAGATAAGTAGCAGATTCTCTCTCTCTCTCTCTCTCTCTCTCTCTCTCTCTCTCTCTCTCTCTCTGTGTGTGTGTGTGTGTGTGTGTGTGTGTGTGTGTGTGTGTGTGTGTTTCCTGGCTTTGTTAATTAAAATAAAAACACGATTCAGGTCAAGCAAAACAGTACGTGGTGTGAGCATGAGATAAACATTTTGTTGTAAAGTTCAATACTCAATATACCAACACCCTGACCTTCATTTCTAAAAGGCCCTTTTTCACTAAAGAATTATTCCTTATAGAATGCAGAGATGGCCCAGTGGTTAAGGGTACAGTATGCTGTTACAGAGGACCAGAGTTTGATTCTTACCATACCTCAGTCAGCTCACAGCTATGTGTAACTCCAGTGTCAGGGGTATCTAACGCCTCTGACCTCCTCAGGTGCATCCACACATATACACATAGTTAAATATAATAAAAGTAAATCTTAAAAACTGAAAGGAATGATTCCTGAGAAAGTGGGCTAACTTAAAGACAAAGTAAAGAAACAGTACAAGATAAATTTGACACATCTTATGTCATTTAAAAAAGTAAATGGTGCCGGGCAGTGGTGGTGCATGCCTTTAATCCCAGCACTCAGGAGGCAGAGACAGTAAGATCTCTGTGAGTTCAAGGCCAGCCTGGGCTACCAAGTGAGTTCCAGGAAAGGCGCAAAGCTACACAAAGAAACCCTGTCTCAAAAAACCAAAAAAAAAAAAAAAAAAAAAGTAAATGGTAAAACAATTACAGAGACTTGTCAAAAAAAGGATATTGTGAGCTTCAAAATGAACAATAACATTATTGTGCTACAATTAAAAGATTTATCAAGGTAGGAGTCTGACTAATATATATGATATTAATAATAATTGGATAATCACTAAAAACATAAATAATTATGAAATTAGATCAGGTCAAACAAAATCATCAATGAATTCTAACTATACCTTGTGAAAATTCAGAATAAATTTTAGGAGGTTGGTGCTAGAGATCAAACATGATGTTTCATGTATGCTGAATACATGCTCTACAACAGAGCTGTATCAACATAATTTCAGAATGTTATACTCAGGAGGAACACAGTACCTTTAAAATACAAAAAACTGGAAGGCCTCACCATAGCCAAATGACCAACAGTTTTTGCTTCTTGCTAGAATAAACAGTAAAGAATGGATATGAAACCTTGGTAGGACATTACTAACAAACAAGCAAAAACAAGGAAAATTTATGAAGAGCACTCTGTAAAATAGCTAGCCTTGACTCATTAAAACTACTGGTAACACCAAAAACAAGGAGAAATTGAGCAAATGTGCCAGAGTAAACACTACTGAGATCTGAAATTAAAATGCAACAAGTCAGGCTATTTGATAGAATGCTATTTGGGTATTAAGATTAGATAGTAGATGCCCTAAGTAGATAATGGCTAATAGTGTTGAGTGTTTAGCACTGTGTCTTCAAATTACATGCAGATTGCTCAATAGTGGAGAAACATATATGGTGCAAAGTATGTCTATTTATATGTAAATATTACATATACACTCATACATGCACATCATGATAATTATAGTCAGAATAGGAGGTGAAGAAGCAAGGGATTCTTTTCACTTACTACTCTTAAGGGTTGCCTAAGAAGAATTTTGAAATAGAGAACAAATAAAATTATTTTAGGTGAATTAATTAGTTGTAAAATAAAGTCATTGCTAATTAAAAAAGAAATAGTAAAAATATAATATTTAAAAGTTAACATTGTTTAATACATACATATATACATGTTTATATACACACTCATATACACATTTATTTATTTAGTTATTTACTTATTTAATTTAATGTAACTGCAAGCATTATAATGTTTCAGATTTGAGATACCTGGTCTTATGTTGAGGTCTTTGATCCATTTGGGGTTGTGTTTTGTACAGAGTGATAGATAGGATCTATTTTCATTGTTTTATGTGCAGACACCCGTTTGACCAGCAACACTTGGTGAAGATGGTGTTTTAACTCCAGTATGTATTTTTTAGCTTCTTTGAAAGAATCGGGTATCCTTAGGTATGTGTTAGAACAGGACCTTTAATTTGATTCCATTGATCAACATATCTGTTCTTATGCCAATAAAAACCATGCTGTTTTTATTACTATAGCTCTGTAATAGAGCTTGAGATCAAGGGTGATGATACCTTTGGCAGTTCTTTAACTGTACAGGATTATTTAAGTTTTCCTGTGTTTTTGTTTGTTTGTTTCCATATGAAGTTGAAGGTTTTGTAATTTCTGGAATAATTTGTTGGAATCTTGACGGGGATAGCGTTAAATCTGTAGATTGCTTTTGGTTGAATGAGCATTTTCACAGTATCAGTCCTACTGATCCATGAACATAGGAACTCTTTCCACCTTCTGATATCTTCTCTCTTTAATTTACTTTTATTTCTATAATTTCTTCCTTTGGTGTCTTAAAGTTTTTATTATACAAGTCTGTCACTTACTTGGTTAGAGTCACCCCAAGATACTTTTTCAGCTATTATGAAAGGTATTATTTCCCTGATATCTTTTTCATTCCAGTTTGACATTTGTATATAGGAAGGCTATTCATTTTTGCATGTTAATTTTGTATCCTGATACTTTACTGAAAGTATGTATCAGCTTTAGAAGTTTTCTGGTGGAGTTTTAGGGTCTTTTATGTATAAACTTGCATCATCTGCAAATAAAGACAATTTGGCTTCTTTCCTTCTTATTTGTATCCTCTTGATAATGTTTCAAATATAGAATATTTCATCTTGCCTTTCTCTTTTGTTTGAGTTAATTCCTAACTTGGAAACAATAACAAAATATATTCAAATCCTACAATTATGATTCATACATAAAATTTGTAAAAAATAATATCTTTGAAATTCTTAGTGAATAGACCCTTTTCATTTTTTTTCTAACTGATTTGTAATTCATATTCAGAATCAGAAAACTAACGATCAATTTTGGTTTTCAGGGCAATAGCAATCAAAGTTAACTTTCTCGCTTTTTCGTTTCTTGCTCTTCTCTCCTGCCCAGGTATCATATGTCAAAGCTATTGATATTTGGATGGCAGTGTGCCTCCTTTTTGTGTTCTCAGCACTTCTGGAGTATGCAGCAGTGAATTTTGTATCAAGACAACACAAAGAACTTCTGAGATTTCGACGAAAGAGAAAGAGTAAGGTAAGCGATTACTTTTATTGGGTTTAATGGAATATCAATTTTCAGTGCATAGCGATTTGTTATGTTTAATGAAAATTTCTAGGAGAAAAATTTGGATTGGAGACTAAATGAAATTATATTCTTTCATTTTTGTACTTTTAAAAACTGTGTAAAGATCGGTTCGGGGAGAAATTGTAGTATTGAATTATACTTATGTATCATGTCGATGACATGATATTCTTTATGAAAGTCATCAATATATTTCCAGGAGCAGCATTGTTTATGCTTTGTCTGATAAACATTCCGTCCCCTACTTTCAATGCTAGAGTATTCCCGAAAGCATCACTTAATACAGACATCAGATTTAATCATGAAAATTGTTCTTTTTTCTGAGCTAACAGGTTGTTTCCGTAAATTGCATGGAAATGTTATATCAAGATGAGTTCATGCAGTATAATCTCCTTTTTATGCACATTTTCATATTTAAACAGTTTTGTTCTGAAGCCCTGTGGTAAACAAAACAAATGCTATTGTTGCCTTGCTAATAATATCTGATCCAAGATGGACCCATAAGAAAATGCATTTGGAGCATCATTAGGAAGTCATGGGAAGCTGTGGAAGTAACATGCTAGCTGAATTTGGTTGTGTATAATGTTCTTGTTCCTCTATTAAAATATGTTATGGTATCTTCCTTTATAATAACAGAAAATCTCTCTCAACAATAGATCTGTTGGTTACTTATTACAGTCCAAATGTGCCAACTGACAACTTACAGGAAAATCTTCCTTCACCACAGCACTATTGGAGTCATAGCAAAGTATTGCCACAGTTCTACATACTGAGACAGTTAAACAAAACATAGATCTGAAGGACAATGATCTGCCTTATACAATATGAAGTTTTAATGATTTTAAGGACTGAATAATTTATGAATTATTTACTACTTATATATTTAGTACCTATTTTTTAAAGCAAAAGCCATTAAACTATCAGCTTAAGTACACTCTGTACTAAATATATTCTAAGGCAACTGACTTCCAAAACTTATCAAAGCCCAGTAAACATCCTCAAAAGGCTGCAGGAAAGGAGCATTAGCCCAGAGACAGTATTATACTGACATAAAACAATGCTCGATTTTTCATTTGTTGCTTCCATGAAAACAAAACCATACCATTCATTTGTTGAAACGTATTTTAATGAGGAGATTAATTCTCATATTACCCTTCCACCCTCCCCTGGTCCATTATGTTGTTGTCCTTCTCTTGCTCTTCTTCCCCCTCCTCTTCCTGCTCTCTTTCTCCACCACCTCTGACTCCTTCCCTCCTCTTCTTCCTTTACAGCTCTTTCCCCTCCTCCTCCTATCTTTCCACTTTTATCCCCACCCTGGCCCCCCCTCTCTTTCTCCTCATCATTTCTGTCACACAGACTTCCGCTACCCTTTCTCTCCTGATTCTTAGACTGACGGAAACACTGTAACAGAACCACAGCTTTCCTGGCCAAAGCACATGCCTTTCTGTTAGTGGCTCAGAATTTTCCTGATCATTGTTTGTTAGAACTGGGGCAATACTCGGTTTCCTTATCATTAATATTTGATTTTGCACTTTTCATTTTCCATTTCTTTACTTCCCTTTTCTTTCCTATCTACTGTAGCATGCTTCAGCCACAGGCTACCTAGACTAGAAATGAGAAGTATCATGCATATGCTGTCTAACAGGAAATGACTGCTATCTCATACTCACTCCACACTAAAATCACTGGGTAATGAACCAGACCACAAATTTAGATATTCAATTCTGATTCCTCTTTTCAAGAAAAATCTTTTGACTGAAGTGCCTCTTTATTCAATTTTACCACAAGTGGGAGTGAGATAAAAATATTCGATGTACTTGGTGTCCGTTGTTCTTTAGCTCACAGCAAAGATGCAAGATTAATATGTCCAGAGACTAGTGTGCCAGGAAAAGTTAGAAAGAAATGCAAGAATTATAATGGTTTATCACTCTCTCATCACTACTTGAAATATCCAAGCAGCATATGGAACTAAGGATAATTAAAATTTAATGCAGGACAAAGTCACTTATTTTTGATTCAATACTTTTGGATAGATACTTTGCATCAGTGAACATCTATGAACTGAAACGTATGTATGCTAAAATGGTGTATGTGATTGAAATCAATTGTGTAATTATATGTGACTTGCTTCTCTGGTTTCTCAACTCCTCTTGGTCCACTTTACCTTCCCGCAGACAGAAGCTTTTGCACTGGAGAAGTTTTACCGTTTCTCAGACACGGTAAATGGACTTTCTTAACTCTAAGTAGAGGAATGTGATCATCTATAAAAAGCAGACAGCATATTCTGCTCCGAGGCAGTGTTTGGTGGGGAAACACAGCCCCTTTCTGACTTAAAGCTAAGCAAACAGCCTTTCTTTACAGCTAGGGACAATCATCTTTTCTAAGAGCTACACTCTTGTCTTTCCTCAATTTTATTAAAGGCTAAGTTATGATTCATTTTGTTCATAGCTCAATATAACTGGTCAAAGTGATTTTAAGAATATATATTTAAAAATATTGTGTGTATGTGGTAGTAATCTTCACAGGGGGAAATCGCAGAACTGGAGAAAATTAACTTAAAAAGAAATTGGAGCTGGGTGTGGTGGAACACACCT
Source organism: Onychomys torridus (assembly GCF_903995425.1). Lineage (NCBI taxonomy): Eukaryota > Metazoa > Chordata > Mammalia > Rodentia > Cricetidae > Onychomys > Onychomys torridus. The sequence goes on from NC_050459.1 coordinate 48,692,388, forward strand.
TTAAGCCCAGTGCTAGGAAGGCACAGACAGGCAGATGTCTGTGAGTTTGAGCCAGCCTAACCTACACAGCAAGTTCCAGACCAGCCAGAGCTATAAAGTGAGATCAGAGTCAATAAAAAAAAATCGTAATAAATAAGGAAATAAATATAGAATGGATTTAGACATACAATTCTAAGAGCAGCTATACAAGCAACCTGAAAATGAGGTCCAAAATGCTTTTGTGCAGTCTGTGTATCTTTAGAATCTGTTCATTATAAGATTATACACAGAAATTAACAATTTTGCTTTAATGATCACATCTTTTCAAATTTGTAAATAAAAATACATAAAGATATCACAAAGACACCCATCCATGCATGATGTGTAAATATCTAGGAAGGATATCTAGATTATTGGTCCATGGGTGACTTATAAATGTACCAAAGCCCAAGAATTTGGCTCATAAAATTACATTACAAATAGACTAGTTTGCTAAGCTGAAATTTTTGGATAAATTGTATTTTTAAAGTAGCTCCCAAGATGGTTTCTGCTGTGCATTCTTAACATCCACAGTTGAGAATCTAGCAAATGAAACAACTTTAAATGAACATTTTTTAGCATCTCTACTTTCTTACATACTATATTGACCCAGTGCTACTTTAAAGTACTGTATTGGCTAGTTTTATGTCAACTTGATACAAACTAGAGTCATCTGAAAGTAAATAATCTCAACTGAGAAAATGCCTCCATAAGATCCAGCTTGAGGGCGTTTTCTTAATTAGTGATCAATGGGGGAGGGCCTAGCCCATTATGGATGATGCTATCATAGAGCTGGTGGTCCAAGGTTCTACAAGAAAGCAGGCTGAGCAAGCTATGAGGAACAAGCCAGTAAGCAGCACTCCTCCATGGCCTCTGTTCAGCTCCTGCTTCCAGGTTCCTGCCCTGTTTGAGTTTCTGTCCTGACTTCCTTCAAAGAGACTATGATGTGGAAGTGTAAACCAAATAAACTCTTTCCTCCCCAACTTGCTTTTGGTCATGTTGTTTTATCACAGCAACAGAAACTCTAACTAAGGCAAGTACTTATTAAGTTCTCCTAGAATCTATAATTACTTAACTAGTTTACTTTGTTAATCAAATGTATATGTTATTTCCCAACCCTAATATTTCTCTGTTTTATCTTTGAAAATGTCAAGTGATTTATTGACTATAGTTATTCTATTAGCAATATTTTAAATTCATGAAATCTGAATAATGAGATGTAGTAATTTCAGTATAGATTCATATACAAGCATGCATATTATAATATATAATAAATAATATATGCCTATGTAAAATCTGTCTCTAAAAACCTGTATAACTATATATCATTAGTAACTAAAAAGATTTCAGAAACTATTTAATGAAAACTGCACATTCTATTAATTATGACTTTATAAAGATTTTAATGAAAATATACCCTTATCTCACAATCAGTTTTCAACAGGAAAACAATATAGTAATGTAAACACATTCTTTAGAAAAGTATGAACTTACTATTCTTAGCAAGTAGGATAAGCATTGCACAAACATGGAAATGATAACTTTGACTTTAATAAAGTATCTTTCTCAAACTAATAACCATGTAGGATGACCAAATTCTTTATCATCTTAAGCTACATAATTCTGCTTTGACAGGCTCTGAGCAATCCAAATCTTAAAATCCACATAATCACAATAAGACCAAACGAATACAGTGTGTCTATTTTCACAAGCAACAATTTCATGAGTGTCCCGCCCTATGCTTATTTGGAAGAATAGCCAAAGTCAACAAAATTGCCTCTTTTATAGAAAGTATCTTACAAGAGATTTTACATTAGTGCAGACGGAATCCTAGAAATGTTTTCTCATAACTTACTCTAGTTTTGGCTTTAACTTAATGTGTAACCTTTGGAATGACATGTCTTTTCTATTAGAGGAAAAAAAGAAACCTTTCTATTGGGAAGAGGAAAAGTTGGCTCTTGCATCCAAGTTTCCCCACCCCACACTCTCATAGCCTGCTGTGTGCTGACGCCCGCTGCGCCATGTCATAGATGCTATCTCCAGTGCTGAATGTGTGTGGGTGTGTGCATGATATGAAAGTATTTTGGTTAGAGGTTACTCTTGCCATGTCCAGAGAGATGCACAGACACTGTGGTGTTTCTGAACACGCATTAGCTGTTGAGCGCTTTGAATGACATTGGATTGCTTCAGCGCATTTCATGTAGCTTACTCCACGTTCCAGCAGTGATGGCGCAATGCTTTGCTAGGAGAAAATTCATCTGCACAATATTCTAGAACTTCTGTCTTCCTAAGCATTATCTGCACATGCAAATAAAATAGGAACGAGCTAGTGTTATACTTGAGAAATGATGAGCAAAGTTTGTGTTTAGCTAGGCCAACAGTTGTCTTTATAAAATACAAATATCATTAACTGCAGTATATTGAAAATTGGTGTAATACCTTAACATTACTTTTTCTGCACATTTGTTTGTTGTCTTTCTTTAAAGTAGCTCAATGGGTAAACTATTTTTTTCTGTCTTGTGTTTTGTCATTTCTTTGTTTTCTTTTGTTTTGCAAGACAGGATTTCTCTGTGTAGTTTTGGTGCCTGTCCTGGATTTTGCTCTGTAGACCAGGATGACCTGAAACTCACAGAGATTCGTCTGGCTTTGCCTCCTGAGTGCTGGGATTAAAGGCGTGTGCCACCACCGCCCGGCTCATGTTTTGTCATTTCTACAGTCTTAAAACAAATATAAACTATATATGTAATGTTTTGGTTGAAAAGATGAAACCTCGAGGCTGAAACTTTATGGTACCCACATACATGAAGTCATTTGATATGTTCCATTCTAGATTTATTGATGCTATAGTCTAGACTTAACATATTCTTTAAATATATATATGACTTACAATTTTTATGTATACCTTTAAAAAGGGGGTTCTCTATAATTCAAACCCAGAAAGAATTCTTTTCTAAAGACTTACTCTTATGGGGCACTGAAATTTTACCTCCTCAAGTAGAATAAAGAATATAAGATTTTGATTATTTTCTCAAAAGAGTTATTTAGAATTTACATTAAGCAAACTTCTCCTTTGAGGTGTATGCAGATGAACACTATTCATGAAAATAATATTCGATAAAGTAATGTAGGTCTGGCAAGACAGTTCTGCAGGTAAGGGCACTTGCTATGAAAATGGATGAAGGCCTGACCTGAATTCTGTTCTCAGAGCCAAGGTGGGGAGGAGAGACCTGACTTCCCCAATTGCCTTTACTCTCCACACCTGGCACATCCACACACACAAACACATGCAGAATTAATAGGTTAACACATAAAATATTAAAAGGAAAGAACCAAGTAATGTAATCCCTTCTTACTTGAAATTGAAATACATCATAATAGCTTCTATCTCAAAGTTAATTAAAATAAGCATGCTGCTTTTCCACATATCACCAATTGTAGTCTCATAACTTCCAATAAGTAACTACTATTCACTGTAATAATTTAAAATATTACACCAGAAATAAGGATATATTTTTAAAAACATGCTATGGACTTCTCCTCTTTCCCTTAAAATATCTATATTCTATTTTCATAATTCATCTAGATCCTGAACATTCATCTTAAAATGCACCACTTGTTTGCCCCTAATTATTTTGGAATCAACATTCAATACATCAAGCATGCACTCAGCTCTGAGGCTAAGTCATTTCTAATAAATGCAAAGCTCTCCTTCAACTAGTGTGCAAAGAATTTCATATTGACTTTTGACTTTCAACTATGAAATAGTTTGATTGAATATACTTCTATTTCCTTAAGATTTATTTTTTCAAACACCACAGAAACATGTACAGGTACATTGAATAATATCTTATACTAATTTTAAAGAATATTACCGACTTTTATCTGATCCCAGACTTCTCTAAATGAATGTTTCCTCAACAAAATAAGCAATTATTATATTTACTAACAATTTTTTAAATCCACAAATTTAAATACAAGCCAAATGGAAGTGAACTTAGTTACCTTTCTCTGTTACTTATGCATTTGACAATAAATTTGTAAAAAATTAGTTAAACAAGTAGACATTTATAGTTATCTATTCGTTATCTTAACTGTGTAAAGAATGTTTGAAACATATCTACTAAAAACATTCAGGTGGAAATTATGCATGTAATCTAAGTATAATCTTACTATATTTCACTATATCTTACTACAATTCACATAATCAATATTTCCTAGTGTCTTGAGTGCTCGATGTTTTGTGATCGCTCAGTGGCAATTTCCCTGCCTTCATCACTTTCATATTCCAAGTTCATCGTTTCAATTCATCATTTTAAAGACCTAGAATGAGATACAAGTTCATTCTGGCTATTCTGACCTCACAGGTATGGGAATATACCATTGTGATGAGAGAGGCGAAGAGATTTTGCCAAAGGACTACATCTGGGCTACCACCCTGAGTCTCCCTCTCCCATTTCCATCAGCAGTATGCAGTCCTACGAGTCGGCCCACAAACAGTGAAAAGGCACTTAGAATTTTCACAGTGTAGCTCAGATGTATAATTGCTAAAATATCTTTCTCTGTTCCCAATTTAAAATGTTTTTTTAATTCTTCTTATGAAAAGAAATTATACAATAACTATGTGGCATTTAATTTTTTTCATTGTCTTCCTTTGAAACTGGCTTAAGGAATAATAAGGGAGTTTGCCTCCAGGTAAATTAAACTAATGTCTTCATTTCCCTTTTTTAAGCAGTCATGTATTATAGCCTATTTTTAGCTCATTCTATTCTATCTTTATTCTATATAATCTGTGTTTTAAACATGCAGTAATTTTGTGATCACTAGATAATAGCTAATATACATAGAGCCTTTCAGTCAAATATTCATATGATTTTTAGTTACTTGCTTTTGTGACATGCAGCTCATTAGAATATACATTGAAGCTATTTCAAAATATGAAGTATATTCAATAAATATTTGAGAGGTAATTAGAATAGAACTGTCAAGATCAAGAGAAACATTTATAAACACTAGATAATTTTATGTCTCATTTATTCAAAACCAAAATTAATTTTATAATAAATTACTGTATCACATTATATTCTAATTTGATAACCTAACAATAATAACATTCTAAGGCAGATTCACCATTGTTTTATTATTTAGGACTAGCCTTTCAGGAAATTGCAAAAATTCACTTCAGAAATTCATTTGACTCTTTTGTGGTGGTAGAAAAATATCTTTGGAAGATATTTTCTATACTATGACTTCCCACTAGTTAAGCAAGTTATTTGTTCTGTCTAAGCAGGACAAAATTATGAAGTTCAGAAGGACATTTGACACCTCAGTAGGAGATTCCATTTGGGGCTCATTGCCAGATAAACTGTCTTTATATGAATTTGATATAAACTACCCAAGTTACCTCTGAAAATTCCTGAATAAACAATTACCCTAAATATAGGCTATTCATTTTATAAGGGACTACTTATTGAAATTCTCTTTTCACATGACTCCTTATACAAATATCTCAGAACAAACTATGGACCAATACCGTTCTGGTTGCTTCAGTCTCGGGGCTGTTTTTAACAAAGTTCATGAGAATTCCCATAGCTATCATTGAAATGCACCATCTTTGCTCACAGCAAGAGTTTTATTTTTCTATACCCTGTCAGTCCCTTTTAAATTCCATTATTTGTATTTTCCCCAGAAACTGTGGTCTACATGCATTTTAATAATAGATACCACCATAACTGGTGAATTTTAAGGCTGTAAGCCTGAAGTCTCTCAGTTTGTCCTTGCTTCCATTTCAAATATAATTTATATTCTAGTTACATTATACAGAGGGGCTAATAAAAGTTCAAAATAGACCCAACAGAGTTCAGTAGTTGGTTTTCTCATAGTTGAGTCCAGACAAGTTGGCAATTTTCCCTTCAATTCTTGTGGATTGCATCTATAGGTTTTAGACTCAGTTATTCCTAGATGTAGGCCAATGATATTGAACCCAGAGTCTGGATTAATTGGTCTCTACTACCCAATCACATGTGCTACCAAAGCTTCCAAAACTGTCTGACTTTGGTCCTTGAAGAGAAAAATTATCATTCATCATTAACTGATTAACTTTAACTGTGATTCCCTACAAAATGTTCATCAGTTTTCTGCAATAAGCTGGAGAATGAAGGTTCTTCAGGAGGAAAGGAGACAGTAACTGTATCTCTCCCACATAAATGTATACCGTGTTTGGCTTTATTATTAGATTGAGATTAAAAAGAAAATATCAGAAACATCAGTCAAAACGTAAGTACTTTCTTTGTCCTGACAGAACTCTCAAGAAGTTTCACCACATCCAGAGTGTGAAGACGAGTGTAGGAATTCTCTACTGAACACAGACAATAGCCAGCCTGCCAAGATCTGTCTAGTTCATTCAAAAGCCAGACAGACTGTTCTAGCAAAGCTTAATAGGACTACTACCCAGCCTCCAATCACTTAATCAGAGATGAGGATTCCAAGTATCATCTCTCAGCCAATAGTGTTTGATATTTACTTCAGATGAAGATTTGGATAATTGTTACAGTCCCATTCTAATACATCCAATTAAAACTATACTAAAAAAAAAAAAAGGCTCATCCAGATAGGCTCAGAGCAGAAATAGCAAAGTGTGTTCTATTCTTTCAGCTGCACATGGGGTCAAAGTCCCCTCTGTACTCTTTTTCTTCCCACCTAGACTCTTTTTGACCACTGAAACCTCCCACCAATAGCCAGCCAGCCACTTTGCCTCCCCCTCTGATGTCCCACCAGCTTCTCTTCTTTATAATTAAAATTAACTGCTTACCTCCTGTAACTTGCTAACATGCGGCTCATATATTTTTATTGGGCACAATAAACTATAAATCCTAGTTTCAAATGACGCCTGCCAGGGGTTATAGCTGTAATCAAGGGTAAACAAAATATTCTTTCCAGCTTTCACCTTGAGCCAGGTCAGAAAACCAGCTGCTTTTTTCACTGGCTGCTACTACCAGTGCGTTCCAATTTCATGAGGATGGTTAATTAAGAAAGAAGTCGCTGGATCTTGAGGCACATAATTTTTGGTTTTTATCTCATTGCTCTTCCACATAATACTTCCCCAGGGGATAAATCTGTGCCATCCATATTCTTGTAATAAGACTCAGGCCCGATAGTTTTCTGCACATCTTTTTGCTTCTTTAAACCCAGAGCAGATCAGCATCAGATTCCTCTTAGAGCACATCAGAAGAAAAATTTCTAGGCATATTGAGTAAAAACTATTCTAAAACATGTCTTCTGTGTCCACTGCTGAAGTGTGGACTGAATTGCCACTTGAACTTTCAAAACAACAGCAATCTTTCAACTACTTTCAGCCTCAGCATCATCTTACAGGAGTCTGAGCTGTTTCTCCAGAACACAGCTTCTTCCCCACCCCACCCCCTCACTCACATAGATGAAAGCACAAAAGTCAAGGGGTATGTGATTGCCTTTACACACTGAAGTCATAGAGTTTGTTTCGAACCAAATCTTTATACCGTCAATCACACTGGCTGAAGTTGTACAGACCTATATACACAGCCCTCTTGACCCTTCCCTGCTGGTTCAGTTGCTCACAGTGAATGAGACTGACTCTGTTCGCCATTCAGCTTAAGTTTATATTTTCAAGAAAATGATGCCTTAGAAACCAGGGTTGTAGCCGGGCGGCGGTGGCGCATGCCTTTAATCCCAGCACTCGAGAGGCAGAGCCAGGCGGATCTCTGTGAGTTAGAGGCCAGCCTGGGCTACCAAGTGAGTTCCAGGAAAGGCGCAAAGCTACACAGAGAAACCCTGTCTCATAAAACAAAAAAAACAAAAACAAAAACAAAAAACAAAAAAAAAAAGAAGAGGAGGAAAGAAAGAAAGAAACCAGGGTTCTTCTCAGAATGTCATAACAGCTCAGGACTGATGTCAATCCACTACACACAGACAGTTGTATAAAAAGACAAAATAGAGAAAAAAAAATGGTTGTTCATTCCTTATGTTTAATTTTCAATGAAAAAGAACCTTTACTTGATAGGAGCAGTTTTGGTCTCAAAGACTTTAAAATAAATAGTCCAGAATGAATGGTAAGAAATGTAGTTAATGAATTGTTTTGTTAAACATATATTGTAAAATCATGAAATCTTAGTATTTTGATAATGAACTTTCCGATTTAATAGGCCAATATAAGCAAATAGTTATGGAGAAAGTTATTTTGTCTGTTTTAATGATGTATTTTAAACATGTGGGTTGATATAATTTAAATACTATATTATATTTCAACATTAAATGACCTGCACACATAATTTAAATAACTGAGATAACATGTTTCCATTCAGGGATGCAAACATCTGCATAAATTATTAAATCCTAAAAATGATGATATATAATTTACATACTAACAATTGAATATAAATTTGCCATAAAATTGTTTTGGGGGAGTCAAAACATGGCCACATAAATGAACATATTTCCTAGAGTCCTGAAAAAAAATGACTTCCATTTTCTTTTTTCTTGCCAAATTACAACAGTAGTCACAGGTAACTTGGAAGGAAGCTTTATTTTAAAGTGATTTTAATTGTTGTATTTTAATTGCTTCCAGCCAAATCCAATTGCTTAATGAATGTTAGAATTGACATGTTTCCAGTAATTATATGCTTTTGTCTTTCAGGTGGGATTGCCTCCCCTTCATAATTCTAGAAAACTGCTTCATACATTACTGAGTCAACCTTTTTTATTTTCTCACTTTTTCAATCCATACTTATTTCTATTTCTCACCTTCATATTTTATAATATGCACTTTATTGAGCAGCTACGTTTGTAGACCAAATAGTTTTCAAGTTGAACCACATAGTTATTTTACCTATTAGACTAATACAAAAAAAGCTATCATAGAAGATGTTATAACTATAAAATATATTAATTAGTACCTTTAAACTAGCAGTTTCACTAGCAAAAAAAAAAAGAAAAAAAATGACCCTTATTATCAGTAACCATTGATTCTCACATTCTAAAGTATTCATTGATTTCATTATATATTAGTTAATAACATATTTCTTTATCATAAGGATGGTATAATTGTTAATTTTACATTGAGTTTTATAGTTTTTAATTCATCGTTTTATGTGTATGTATGTGTGTTTGTGAGTTTATTTGTACTGTGTGCTTGCAGTACCTGTGGAAACCAGAAAGGGACAGAGAGTGAATGCCCTGGGGCCAGAGTTACATGCAGTTAGGAGCCACTGTGTGGGTGCTAGGATCCAAACTCAGATCTGTTCAAGCAACAAGTACACTTAGTCACCGAGCCATTTTGCCAGCCCCAAATTTAGGGTTTTTTTTTTAAATGTGAATATATGGGAATTTCTCTTTCATTTTCATATTTAGAAATAATAGCATAATCTCAAACATTATTTGTGAATTTTAACTTTGTAACATGTTTATTATTTGCAGTTGATCTTAGCCAAAGAGGCAAGAAGTGATAATAAGTTTACTGTTTGAACATGGAGTAAACCTCTTTCAAATTTCATTCATAATTCACCAAACCACAGTATCTGGGAAGTAGCCGTCCACCTATTATGCTCTATGTTCTTATCCTATAGCTCTTGCCAACAGGATAGTATAAAATAGAGAAACAACATAAAAAATAGCACAAAGCAAGCAGCATTTTCTGATAGGCTGTATTTTCCAAGGAAGTAACTAGAGTTGTAGGAAATAAGTATTAAATGGTTGTCTCCAGGAGAGAGAAAAACTCAGTCAATGATTCTGGTGTGTATTTCCCTTTTGTTGGGTGTTTGTACATTTAAACTCATAATCAAAAAATTCTAAGATACACATATTGATAATAAATCTCTCAATAGCTTTTTTTCTTACTCTAATTTAGATACTTTAAACATGTAAACACCACGGAATTTTTAGCTCTCTATTAAAACTTCCTTTGAGAGTGTCATATTAATGAGCATTCCTCCATGAGGTAGCAAGATAAGGAAAACCTCAAGTCAACTCATCATCATGTGCTTTGGCTATCTGTTCTCCATATTAAAGCAAACATATGTCATGATAAAGGTTAAGCCGTGATTCTGAAGTCCCGCACTGCACGCCCTGTTTCCTTACTAAAACATCTCCTGGTATTTTCTATAAACAGGAAGATGAGGTGAGGGAGAGTCGGTTCAGCTTCACAGCTTATGGAATGGGGCCATGTCTACAAGCAAAAGATGGTGTACTTCCAAAGGGCCCCAACCACGCTGTCCAGGTAATGCCAAAGAGCCCTGATGAAATGAGGAAGGTCTTCATCGACCGGGCCAAGAAGATCGACACTGTCTCCCGAGCCTGCTTTCCACTGGCGTTTCTGATTTTTAACATTTTCTACTGGGTTATCTATAAAATTCTTAGGCATGAAGACATTCATCAGCAGCAGGATTAAGTCTCTGAAGGTATTACAAAAACACTGTAGTCAGAAGGGAACTCCCTTCTGCCTTCAGAGTGGGTGTGTGTGCGTGTGATAGCCAACGAATCAAAACAGCACATGGGGAAAAAGTTTATTTTGATTTTTTATGTAACATAATGAGAAAGATTGGTTCTTTTAGGGGATACAAAATACACATTGTGGGGTCCTGTTTCGTATTACTGCAAGATGATCTGTTTTTTCCATAGCGTCAATGTATGTTGTATATGTTATACTAGCACATACAGTAAACATGGTAACTACTTTGGCATTTCTTGATTTTTAATTCATTTATAGCAAATAATGTGGAATCAAGATTTGCACAGTAAAATTCATGAAACAAGTATAACAAAATGATGAAGATAATAAAAAGTAATAGTATATAGTATATTTAAAAGTGAAAGTAACAAAATCATTCAGTGGCAAGTTCACTTCAGTTAGAACATTATCCATAGGAATATTGTATAAACAATATACAGTAACAAAATATTAATTGGATGATCAAAATAAAAGCCACTGTTTAGGATATTAAATATGTCTCTGTGGAAATTTAAAATAAACTGCTTAAGCAATCATGTTATATAAAAATTCTATGTATCTTTGCATCTCTAAGAATGAAGATAAAGATACTGAAGACAGGCTTTGTTTGTAAATAAGTGTTACAGTTATTTTTAATTAGTGCCAAACACAGTTTGTTGTTGTTGATGTTGTTGTTGTTGTTAAATTTAATAGTGACTTGTCTGGATGTTTGGTGATTTCATGTAATTAAACAAAATTCAATAAGATTTTTCTATTTAGTTTAGAATGAGACTTTAAATATTAATTATACTAAAGTACTTACATTTTGATATAAACAAATTCAAGAAAAGTAAAAATAGATTCATGGAAGAATTTTAATAAGAACCATTTTCTCATGAAAATTACATGCGCCCCAAATACCATGGGTGTTAATCCTAAATGAGTGAAACTGTATCCAGAAAGATTGCTTTAATCTTTATGAGCTAATGAATTCAAAATATAGTCATTCACAAGTTGTGAGGAATGTAAAAACAATTTTGCTTGGAATTTATCCTTGGCCCATGGCATTATCTCAGCTGCTGTGCCCTAGTCTTTCAATCACACAGCAGCTACTACAACAAAGTATGTAACAGAATTCTTGGCAAAATGAATCCAAGCTCTGATTCATTCACTCATTTTTCTTAATTATGATTGCCATTCATAGCATATTTGAAAAACTTTTAGAGTGATTTTAGATATTTTAATTGTTGATTAGTCTATAAAATTATATAAAGTGAAAACATCAAGAAATTTAAAAATCTCACATGCGTTGTGGAAAAATCAACTGTTTTTTAACCAAATGGTACTATTTTCTGACCTTCAACCACTCTGAAAACTCACAGCAGAAACTGCCATCTAAAACTAAGAACTTTTCAATGTCTCTGTAATTTAGTAAACCTAACCATAGATTTTAAAACCAACTTTTTAAAAAATAATTCATGCTAGGCAGTGTCTGCTGATAAAAGACAAAATATCACTTTTATAAGTAATTTACACAAGGTAAGAACATTGCGTTTGTGATTATATGCAGTCAACAAGTGAAATAATTTGTTATTGTGTGCTTCCTTTGCTTAAAAATTACACACCTAAAAGTTAAACATACACATCATCCTTTGCCATCTATGACCCCACACCATAGAAATATATTCATGTATTAAATATTAGAACAAGATATGCTGTTTATGCTGAGAGTTAGCCAGAGGGTTTGTAGTAATGATGAACTATACCCCTTCAGAGTCGGCAAAATGCTTGGATACATTTTTCTGTGTTTTATATGCTTTATATATATTATTTCAAAAGTTTTCTGACGTTACTTAAATTGAGTTAAACCTTCCAGAAGCAAACAGAAAAAAATAATGATCACAAACACACATATGCCCCAAAGAAAACCACAGGTGCTTGCAATATTTGAGGTCATTATATGTCTGTTGTTTTTTTTTTTTTTTTAATCTCTAAAGTTGGAAAGTAATATATGAACCATGAGAAAATTTGTCAAGAATGACATTAGTTCTATAAAAATATTACTATCTCAAAAGTACATTTTCTTTATCTTTCCTTATAAGTAATTCTTTCTATTACACTTACCCTGCATTCCAACACAAATACTGTAAACAGCCTTCTCTTATGAGGTAATCCTTACAAGGCAAACAGGGATGAATCAAAGGGGCTTAAAGGAATGTATACCCTGTAATGAACCAATGAGATAATACAGAACCTTTACAACTGGAATAATAACAACATCCTGAAGTATTTGCCTCAAAAGGCCTGTGTTTCAAATGAGACTTTTTTTCCTTAGTACTGGAGATTGGAACCAGAGTCTGTCAAATGTTAAGGAAAAAATTCCTAAGCCAATAACCCGAGTCCAAAACCAGAATCTTTTAAATGAAAATCAGAAAAATATCAATGGTAAGAAATAATTTAAATACCATATACACACTAACTGCCATTCACTTAAGATGGAACTCCAGTGGAAACTCTCTAAAATACCGTGAATTGGCCATATGAGAAGCTATGAGGAGGTTGTACATGATGTTTATTTTATTTAATATTAAAATGTATGCATTTTAACTTGAAATATTTGATTCCACAGTACATGCATTTTTAGGTAATCTGTTTTCTTTTTAGTGTAGATATACACAACTTTTTCTTTTCTATTTTTCTTTTTTTCCTTCTGGGGTCTAGCCTCGGCTCAGGGTCAGATCCTGAGAAGGGGTGTTGGTGCAAGGAAAACTTCTGACCTCCAGGTGGATTGCCCTCAAGTAACCCCGAAAAGCTTAAGCCATCTTTAATTATACTTTGACAGAGTGTTTTTCTACGAGGCTTACTTGAACAGCTTTATAATTGGCTCCTATTTTTGACTTTTAAGAAATACACAATGTTTTACGAAATACATCATAGTCATTACAAAACCTGCCATTGTTCTCCTTTATGCTTCCCCAAATACTTCTCCCCACCCATACATAACCTTTCTCTAGACATAGAGTTCAGCATTTTTTTTTTCAGGCTTAACTAAATATCGAGCCAGACACATCCTGTTCTCACAGCACTTCTGTCAGCTGGCATCTACTTGCGGCTACAAAGTTAAAAAGTGATGGACATGGGTACAATGCTTTAAGGACAGCAATATTCAAACCCAAACCATTCTTTTATGTCTGAAAGATATGTTTTTATACAGCTTCCCTTTCTACAGGAGGGTCCCACATCTCAATCTCTCTACAAAAGGCAGACATTGATAAAGCACTCTGCCCATCCCACCATACTTACTTCTTCCACCAATATAAACTCCTATGTATGGTAAAGATGGATCCATTCATCCCCCATTTTCCATTGTGTTTGCTTTCCTTTTGGAGCATATCATATCCTACCAATGACTCTATGCTTGGTGTCCAGGGAACTTACTCTCAACAATTGACACTATGAATATTCCTGAGGCATTTTTCCTACTTTGTGTGTGCATGCCTTATTCTCCTTTCCAGAACTGTAAGGCTTGTTTAATATTCCAAGTGTTGTTTTTTCATATGTATCTATTACTTCCTGCCACTACAGTTCTATGAGTCTTCTTCTCTACAAGGTGGATCTATCTATCTTTTCCTTAGAATAATTATTCAAAGCAAGACCTATTAATTTTAACTGCCTCTATTGAGTCAAAGGAGTTCCCAGGATTAGGAGTTGTAATTAGTAATTCCAGATAAAAAATTTTAAAGTGTTAGCTTCTTGCTGATACTAAGAAAAAAATATTCTAAGGAAAAAAAAATAAAGAAACAGAATGTCCAGTGGAAATGACAGCTACTATGTGCATGATTAACAAAGTAAAACTAAAAATCACCAAAGGAATCAACAATGTGATAAGAGAAAAAAGAGCCTATAATCTGCATAAATTCAACAAAGCCTTGTGTGGTCCACTGGTTCCTACAAAGTGAGACATGATCTACATAGGTCTTGCCTCGTGGAGAACCATTGGACAGGCATGCATATGCCGATCAAGACTAGGCTACATGGCTTTTGACACTTTCTCAGTCACTACAAGACCTAGATCTTTTCTTTATGACTATGGTAGCTATCAGAACCACTGCAGAAATGGGAAAGAGATTTTTTTAACACTATCTCTATTCTCTCCAGAAGTTTTTCCATAACATATACCCAAAAAGCTAATCCAGCTCTCAGCTCTACTACACACAGAGAGTATCATGAATGGCTTAAATATTTACCTTATTCCATAATAAATTCTTATTGTATAAATATAGACTAATAAACTTAATTTTAAACTTTGAATTATAAATGCATACATGATCATATGCATTGATTTTATGAATGCCCAGTATCTATATAAGATATTGGAAGTTATAATGAAAATTGTAAAAAGTAAACTATATTCTTGACAGAAGGTGGTGACTTCTTAGCTACTCTAATAATTTTGTAACTAAACAGACTATTTGGATATAATTAGGTGTATCTTTCATGTAGTTTTAAAATTACATTAATCTCATTTCATGAAAACATCGTCTTCTATTCTCATTGTGAAATACCTTAACCTGCTAGTTAATTGAAAGAATAGAATATAGCCACTAAATTTCCTTTTATTTATAAAATGTACACTCCATAAAACTGACCTGTGAGAATATGAGAGGTAAGAAAAGTAAAATAAGAAACATGTTTAATATCAAAATTTTGAAAATGGAAGCACTCCAATGCAATCCACTCCAAAATAGATTTCACACATTTTACAACGTAGACAACATTACAAACTCTTTAAAATTAGCAGCATATGCTCTGTCTTTCTCAGACAAATTGTTCAGTATCCATTGATACTAAAAAGGTAAAGACAATAAGACAGTTGACATTTTGATCAGCATATTAGGAACACATTAGTATGATTTCTAACCATGTGGCAATTTAATTTGAAAATCAACCCAAGGCAATTGGAATTAGTGAAAGTACAACCCATAAACATAAGAAGTATTTTACCACAGTGAGGAGATTGTTATAGTAGTGATTGAAAGAACTTTTAACTCATCTTTGAAATTGCAAGGCTCTTTGAATTAATACCTACCAACTGAGCACAGTTAAAACACATATTCCTGGCCTGTTAATTTGTATTTTCAATGAGATGATTCTGATTGTATTGCCTATCAACTTTAAGGCTGAGCAATGAGCTGCTTTACAGGTATCAATTTTTTTTTGTTCTGTGGCTTCAACAAGACTGTAAACTTGCAGTAAAATGCTGGCTTTTGTGCATTTGGAGAAAGAATTTAGTTAACAAAACTGCACAATATTTTAAATGTCAAATTTCAAGTACTGTAAAAATGGACCCAAGATTGTCTAGCCTGCACCAATAAATCCATAGAAGTTCCCAAGTGCAGTGTTTTTCTAATAATTTTAACAAGACCATCTTAGTTGAATATATGTGAATAATGAATAGTATTGACACAAAAAATTAGAAATCTGTAAAAATCTTACATGTTGAATATAACAACTGAGTCATAATCTCATTGAAGCCTTCAGAATTCATTACTGCATTTTCTTTGGGGTCTTACGATCTATCCATAACACTACATAACTTCTCACAGGAATGTGGCTAAATGGAAGAGTGCTTGCCTGGCACATATAAGACCCACGGTTCAATCCAACACTACTGATCATAATAATACACTGTTTAGACTGTCTGCTAGCTCTCATATATATTTATATATAGAGAGGGCAGCAGTCTGTTCCATTGTAGCATAATCTGTGTAAGCAAAGATTAACTGTAATCCCAAAATGATGTTTACTACCTTAGAGGGAAATGCCACTTCATTCCAATTAGAGTTCACTGTACAGTTCCTAATACCCACTACCACTGTTTTTGACCATTCAATATCCTAATTACTATTAATTTATTTAAGAAATTCACTGCAGCACTTTGCCAAATAGTAAGATGTATTCAGTGTTGCAAAATAGTGAATTATTAAATTGTTTGTTTGGTTAAAAAAAATGGCAAAAGTTTTATGGAAATTATTTGCAGTAACTTTTAGTTTCTACCTCTAACATAGGAATTATTTTAAATTAATAATGTACAAAATAATCTTGGATTCAACAATTCACGCTCTTGCAGACCCTCCTCTTTCTCAACAGTTGGACTCCTGGAGCTCCATCTGGGGCCAGGCTGAGGATCTCTGCATCCACTTCCATCAGTTATTGGATGAGAGTTCCAAGACGACTGTTAGGGTGTTTAGTCATCTGATCACCAGACTAGGTCAGATCAGGCTTTCTCTTGACCATTGCCAGCAGACTACAGACGATATATCATTGTGGATTTCTGGGGACCTCTCCAGCACTCTGCCTATTCCTGTTCTCATGTGGTCTTCATTTATCATGGTCTGTTATTCCTCATTCTCCCTTTCTGTTCTTGATCCAGCTGGGATCTCCTGCTCCCCTAAGCTTTCTTTCCCTCAAATCTTGCCCTTCATTACTCCCACTGTCGTCCAGGTTGTTCATGTAGATGTCATCCATTTCTCTGTCATTGGGTGATCCTTGGGTCTTTCCTAGGGTCCCATTTTCTAGGTAGCCTCCCTGGAGTTGTGTAGCAGTCTAGTCATCTTTGTTTTACATCTAGTATCCTCCTATGAGTGAGTACATACCATGTTTATCCTTCTGAGTCTGGATTACCTCACTCAGGATGATTTTTTTCTAGATCCATCCATTTGCCTGCAAACCTCATGATGTCATTGTTTTTCTCTGTATATGTACCATATTTTCTTTATCCATTCTTCAGTTGAAGGGCATCTAGGTTGTTTCCAGGTTCTGGCTATTACAAACAAAGCTGATATGAACATAACTGAGCAAATGCCCTTGTGGTATAATTGAGCATTCCTTGGGTATATGCCCAAGAGTGCTATAGCTGGGTCTTGGGGGAGATGGATTCCCAATTTTCTAATGAAGCGCCATATTGATTTCCAAAGTGGCTGTACAAGCTTGCATTCCCACCAGCAGTGGAGGAGAGTTCCCCTTGCTCCACATCCTCTCCAGCATAAGCTGTTTTCTGTACTTTTGATCTTAGCCATTCTGACAGATATAAGGTGGTATCTCAGAGTCGTTTTGATTTGCATTTCCCAGATAATTAGGGATGTTGAGCAATTCCTTAAATATCTTTCAGCCATTTGAACTTCCTCTGTGGAGAATTCTCTGTTTAGTTCTATAGCCCATTTCTTAATTGGACTGTTGGGCATTTTGATGTCTAATTTCTTGAGTTCTTTATATATTCTCGATATCAGCCCTCTGTCAGATGTGTGGTTGGTGAAGATCTTTTCCCATTCTGTAGGCTGTCACTTTGTCTTGTTGACTGCGTCTTTGCTCTACAAAAGCTTCTCAGTTTCAACAGGTCCCATTGATTGATTGTTTCTCTCAGTGTCTGTGCTACTGGTGTTATATTTAGAAAGTGATCTCCAGTGCCAATGCATTCAAGAGTACTTCCTACTTTCTCTACTATCAGGTTCAGTGTAGCTGGATTTATGTTGAGGTCTTTGATCCACTTGGACTTAAGTTTTGTGCACCGTGACAGATATGGATCTATTTGCTGCCTTCTACACATATACATCCAGTTATGCCGGCACCATTTGTTGAAGATAATTTCTTTTTTTCCATTGTATATTTTTGGCTTCTTTGTCAAAAATTATATGTTCTTAGGTGTGTGGGTTAATGTCATGGTCTTCAATTAGATTCCATTGGTCCACATGTCGGTTTTTATGCCAGTACCAAGCTCGAATGGAAGCACATGAATTATGAACCAAAGGCTGTGGAGCCCCCAGCTGGATCAGGCCCTCTGGATAAGTGAGACAATTGAATAGCTTGATCTGTTTGGGAGGCACCCAGTCTGTGGGACCGGGACCTGTCTTTAGTGCATGAGCTTGCTGTTTGAAACCTTGGGCTTACACAGGGACACTTTGCTCAGTCTGGAAGGAGGTGACAGGACCTGCCTGTACTGAATCCACCAGGTTTAAATGAATCCCCAGGGGTGCCTTGATCCTGGAGGACATGGGAATGGAGGGGAGGGGCTGGGGGGAAGGTAGGGTTGGAGCATGAGGGGGGAGGACAAGGGAACCCATGGCTGATGTATAAAATTTAAAACACATAATAATAAAGAAAAAAATTTTTAAAAAATGTACAAAATGCATTTCAGATATAAAGATATGTAAAATCCTGGAAAGAAATACAAATTTTTGAAAAACTATGAAATAAACATGATTTTTATTCAGAATAAAGGCATAATTAAAATATAATGACCAATTACATTTTTATTTTAAGAAAAGATATCTTCAGAGAATACTAGTTTCACACACAGTATCTATCCAAGCTTGTTAATGTACTGGAGGGGTAAGGGACTCTGAATTAAATGTCAAAAATGGTTTCAGATGTAAAACTGTACTTGAACTTGTCTGAATAATTTTGCATTTCTCTACTGTTTCAGCTTTATGAATTATGCAAAGGTTTTTCCTTATGCTTACATTTAAATGTATGATGAGTGATGATACTTTGAAAAAAAAAGTAGTTAAGCAGCTTGACATTTTAGGGTTATTATGGAATGTACTGTGGGAAACAAAATGAAAAGAAATCATGTCATATATTTTTTGATGAAATCTCTTTACATGATGTGTAGTGACTTCATAATATTAGTGAGAAAAATATTCTAAAAGACTATTCCACAGAAAAGTATTGCTATTTTATTATGCTAATTATTTTTCTGTACATCTAAAGTGTATCTTCCTGAGTAGAATATTTGAGTCTGTTGTTCTGTCTAGATTAATGTCACATTTTTTAAGACATTGAGCTTTAAATGTATTAAAATGTGATGCACGGTTTTATCAAGTTGCTTTTTGTTATATTACATTTAGTTTCATTTTGCAGCTAACAAACTCTCTAATCAATCATTAACCTATGAACAATATATGGTCTTCCTCATGTAACTGCAGATAATTTAATAAAAATTATAATAAAAATTAATGTTTTTTCAAGACTGTGATTCTCTTTTTCTCTAATTATCTACAGCGAAATTTTATCAAAGAATTACATTATCTTATGTTTAAAAATCATACTATACTTCTCCTATTAGAAACTCTCACATCTGGGGTTTTAAAGCCTAGGATATATCACTCAAGGAAGATTGATATCTGTCAGGGTGCTTCCTTTTTTAATAACAAAGAATAAAAGACCTTGCATAAATGTCTAGCTTGAGAGCCCTTTCCCTAAAATTTGTTTATTGGATAAATCATTTTCAGTTGATATATTCACAGACATTATTTCAAGATGGAGTTTTTGGTAATCTTTTATTTTTTTAATCTTCAAATTTATCTTTTGCTTGTTCTTCACACAATGAGATTTGAATGTACTGATAGTACAATGCTGTTAGTGCAACACTGATAGTACAATATTCAGTGATAGACACTTTCACATATAAGATAATTTAAAACTATCATTGTGGGGTATAGGATTACAATATGTCTCTTATTATTGCAGAACCTAAAATTTATTTATAACAACCTTTTCCATAACCTTATAGATTTACTGCACAAGATTCAGTAAAATTTGTAGATTGGAAATTCCTTGCTAAATTGATACATCTTTCCTCAATAAGTTGGTCTTCATTAACTATTATAATGGCTCTCATTTTAATATCAGTAAAATCTCTTGAGTAAAACAGCCAGGGCATTGGGCAAAATCATCTCAAAGAATAAGGGCTAGAGGTATCTATAAATAAAATATGTAAGCAAAAAAATACAAATGAATTATGATTATACAAACAAGATAGAGAAATTTACTTGTGGACTAGGATTTTTCAAATCAGCTTTATTACTATTATTTAAAACCTCCATCATTATCCTGATTATATTTATCATTTACATTAAGACCAAACATTTAGTTTGCTCATACTTTTTCTCAGTTGACTTTTGCCAACAGTTGTTTCCTTCCTTAATCAAATGACTTTTGAATTTTGTTTCCTCTTTATTACGCTCTATAAATCAGTGTGGCCAATTACTCATTCCTGGCATCTTAAGCAAGAATGTGGAACATATAGGTGTAGAACTGTAGTATGCCAGAAACACTTACCTATTTGGTTCATAGTGTCTCTTGTTTGAGACCACATGCTGTGCTATCCAGCTGCTTCTTGTCAACCACTGGACTAGCCTCTGAAAATTCACTGGAGTAAACTAAGCTAGCACGCTATCTAGAAAATCAGCCCTACATGTAAACTAAAGCACTAAAGGTAAACTTCATCCAAGAATATTTACCACAGGCATAAACACTCCTCAGCATAAAACTGGGTCCCATTCTGAGTATGGCAAGGACAGCTGGGGACTGGTGCACAGGCAGAAGTCAATAGGTAGGAAATTACTGAGGAAACATCAGTATCAGAGACGGTCTAACCAAACTGACTCAGCAACATTCTTGATGAAGGCAGGGTGAAGAGAAAGATATGATGGGTGAGGAAGAGAGGAAGGTTTACTGGATATCGAGGGTAGTTGGATTTAAAACATGAATAACCTGCCAGAACCCTTACTAAACCTGAATTACACAGTCCAAGAATAGATTATCAAGTTAGAGAGTACTCACAAAGGGTTCAGAGAAGAAAAGAGCCAAACTCTGGTCAAGGAAAGACTTTCCTGTTCCTCAGTGATCTGCTTATATGGTACAAGGGTTTTTTGTTGTTGTTTTTTTTTTCTGAAAATATGTTATCCACATAATGAATATTTAAAACTTAAATGCCATATACTCACTATTGAGCAGCATTCTACTTCCTAATCTTCTCAAAACCATTCATCATAGATTCACTTTTTTCTACGTCAATGGCATGCTGCTTTTCTTTTCGGAAGGAAAGAAATATAAAATTCTTCCAAATTAAATACTACAAAATTGGATGGGTAGGGTATTATTGACACAAATTTACTCACCCATGCCTAAATTATTTATTTGTGTGGCTTGATCTCATTCTTATTTTTAAGAATCAAACACATATTGCAAATGCTTGTATGTTTGTGTAGCCAGAAGGTTTCTCAGGTCCCACTTGACCCCTCAGTCCTGCATTCCTCCCATCCCACCCAGGCCTGCGGTCCCTCAGCCACTCATAAAATGATCATTCAGAGGCTTAATGTTAATTACCAATTGCATGGCCCTTGGTAGGCTTCTAGCTAGCTAGCTCTTGTAACTTAACCCATTTCTATTCATCTGTAAGTTGCCATATGACCTGGCATTACCAGTCTGCTGACATCTTATTGCTCCCTCAGCAGCGACTAACGTCTCTCTGTCCTCTCCTTTCTTCTCTCCAAATAGTTGCTTGGATTCCCTGCCTCTCTCCAAGCTGCTTTGCCATAGGCAAATGCAGCTTTATTTATCAACCCATCAGAGCAACACATATTCACAGCATACAGAAAAACATCCCATAGTATGTATGTCTACATACTTAGGTAACAAAGAGAAGGAGAGGAAGGCAAAGTAGAGAATCAGAGAGAGCAAGATCATTTCTTCATTTTCAAATTGGCCTCACTTGAAACATATATCCTGTGGGGGTTGCTTAGAATGAAAAATAAAATGTATTAAGAATCAAAGAACGTTGCGGATTTAGCTCAGTGGTAGAGTGCTTGCCTAGCAAGCGCAAGGCTCTGGGTTCGGTCCTCAACTCCGGAAAAAAAAATTACAAGAATCAAAGAGCATGGAATAAAAATAGCAAACAGAGTTTTTACATTGTCAAACTTTCTGACATTAAAAAAAAGCTCAAAGTTTAAGTTCTACATGTCAAAAAGTTCCTTAAAATAGATGAAATCCCTTGAAAGATGTAATTGTATTCCACTATATTTTATTTCATAAATAGCAGAATCAATGTAAGAAGCACAACTGTCTACATCTCTTGGTGCCTCCTTTGTCTCATTAGTCTTTTGTATCTATAGTATTAGTCCACACAAACCTCAGTGAAACAGGAAGGCTCTTTCTACTTTCAGAAGCAAGGCAGAAAGGGAAACAACATCTCAAGGAACCTGTGCGACACAGGAAAACAAAACAAAACAGAACAAAGATCCAAAGATATTTGATTTGCTTTTACTGCTAGTGCTTTTCACAAGTAATCAATAATCCCTGATAAAGACATAATTGTTTTATAAAATGATGGAATTTGAATTGATACTTTGTCTAAAGCCAATCCAGTATTAGATTTGCAGTTTTGTTTTGGTTTTTTGTTTTTCTTTCAAGGGCAAAGAAAAACTGCAAGAAGTAAGTGGTGGTAGAAATGTCCATGTAATTGACTTTAAATCACATCCTTCTTCACTTCCTGATGTTGAATTAGTTGTTTTCAATAGCTTGTTTATATTGTGAAAGTTAAGTAGTAAAAGATTGGAATGATTCATGACGATGCTATTATTTTATGTGGTGAAGAAATGTGCAGAAGAGCATCATCTTCAAATAACTAACCTAAGACATTGCAATATATCATAAAATCAAATATAAAGATAAATTAATGATGTGGTAGTATTTAATGTTGTTAATATAGTTCCACTAATTGCTCTGTTATTACCAACCTGTGGTGATATTTTATTTATACTGAAATGTGATTTTATTTGTATATTAATAAAGTTGCCTTGGGGTCAGAGCAAGCCATAGCAGAAGCTGGGCAGTGGGTGGTACAGGCCTTTAATCCCAGCACTTGGGAGGCAGAGCTAGGTAGATCTCTGTGTGTTCAAGGATACAGCCAGCATGGAGATACATGCCTTTAATCTCAATACCAACCATAGAAGACCTGGAGGTCTGTACAGACAGGCAGTGACGAGGAAGTCATGTGGCTGGGTTTACAACCAATGAGAAGGCAGAACAGAAAGTCTATATAAAAGACAGGACACAGGAAGTAGCTCTCTTGTAGAGAAGAAAGACAGAGCAGCAGTGACGGGTAAGGTTTTCAGCTCTCAGCTATTGCTCTGACCTCTTGGCTTTTAACTCTGCAATTGGCTCTGTGTTTCTTATTTAACAAGACGGTTACATCTATACCAACCATATCTGCCTTTCAATGCACTATATTCCGTGTTCTTTTCTTAATTGAATTGAATTTATTACTGGTATATGTATGTGTGTCTGTGTGCACGTACACAGTCAAGAGCATGGGGAAATATGGGAGTACATGAGTGTTCAGAGGACTACTTTTAAGATTTGGTATCTCTTTCCTTCATCGTTTCCAGATCTTAAATTCATGACCTCAAACTTGTGGAGAAAGTACCCTTACTCTCTGAGCCATTTCACCAGCCAATTTTATGTTCTTAAAAAGTAAAATATTATGATCTCACATACATACTGTCATTGCATGTTTAAGTTCCTATGTTATCAAAATATTTGATTCTCGTGATTCAGAACTATAAGGAGAATAAGAGCTGGTAACTTGTTGTCTATTGTAATGTCAGATACTACTCTCTATGTTACTTAGTGAAGTGGCTGAAACTCCTGTAACATTTTAGCTAAGCATTACAGCCACCAACTTGGTTCCTATTGAAAGGTTTTCATCACATCAATAAATATTACAGGTAGTGATAAGATTTTTTTCTACACCTGCACAACTTTAGCTTCAAGCAAGCAAGTCATCTGAAGTGTATGAAGAGCAATTTGCACATTTAGGATAGTAGATTTGCATATCTGTAATATGAAATTTTAGATTGCATGCACAATATGCCTAAATTTACTACATTTGCAAATACAAAACACTAAACCTAAACCACAAGATGGCTCCCCTTCCAGTGGTATGGAAATGATAAATAACATTCAAAAAATCAAACAAGTCTAATTTCACTGATGGCAGTGATGTGCCATAAAGGACTATATTAAAGTAAAAAATATATATATATGCAATGAGTTCAGTAATTCTACAGCGTTAACAATGTTACTAAATAACAATGTTAACAATGTTTACTAATGTCACTAAGTAAGAGTTTTAGGTAGTAATTAACTTAAAGATCAGTTTTAAAGTAATAAAATGTAACCTAAAGAAATAAAACAAATTTGATCAATATTTGTAGTCAACCGTGTATATATATATATATATATATATATATATATATATATATAAATGCCAATATATATTCTTGATCTTCACATTGTAGTAAGAAGGTTAGAGACTATAAATAATTTTTAAAAACGCTTAACATTTTTCTATAGTGACTGATTTACAATAAAGCATAAGAAAAATGTACAGTGAAAAATTTAAATTTCAGAGAAGTATAAATTATCAAAGACAAGGAATCCCAATAGTACAATGAAAAATCTGCCAAGCCATTAATTTCTCTTCCAATTGCTTTTCAGTTCTGTTAAGTGTGTGTGTGTAATAAACTATGGCCAAGAAAATGTGCAAAGATCTGGTCACCTTGTGTAACCTAACATTAAACCATGTTCCACTTCTCTGTGCTTTATTCATGGTTTTCTAAAGTTGACCAATGCCAAAAAGTTGGAAACATTAGATGTAGTTAACTTTATTTAAAAAGAGAAGTAGAATAAACAAAGATAATTCATATGTATTTTCTTCAACATTCCAGCATGAGAAATTTTCATCTTAAAATATTGACTTAATTGGTCTAATTCTTTGAACAAGTAAAATCATCACTAATACTACAGAAAATTCAATCCAGGTTTGTAAAATATATATATATATATATATATATACTAAGACATGTTATCAAAATAATCAGTTTTAGTTCCAACTATATAATACTATTTGTTTTGTTTTATTTTGTTATGGGGTTTAAAATCTCTCTACTGCCAGAGGCTGGAAAGATTGCTCAGTTAGTAAGGGATTCCCACACAAGCATGAAAAACTGAATTTAAGTCCCCAACACTCATTTAAAAACTCAGGCATAGCAGTGAGTTCCTATAATCCCCACACTGGGGAAACAGAGGCAGGAGATCTCTGTGACCTGGTAGCCAGTCAGTCTAGCTGAATTGATGACATCCAGGTTCAATGGAGGACTTTGTCCTAAGAACTAATGTGAAGGGCAATTGAAAAAGACATCTGATATCAACATCTGGCCTCCACGTATATGTTCGCACACATGAACATGTACACACATACACCACACACATAATTTTCATCTCTAAGTCATAAATATCTTTTGAAAAATGTGTTGGGTGTAGTATCATACACCATTAATCCCAGCACTCAGAAGGCAGAGACAGGAGGATCTCTATGAATTCAAGGCCAACATGGTTTACATATGGAGTTCAAAGCATGTGTATATATGCATTTGTGTGTGTGCATGTGTGTGGGTATACATGTGTGCAGTTTGCCACAAAGGCCAGAAGAGAGTGTCAGATCCCCTGAGTTATAAGCACTAGTGGCTGTGAGTCAGCAGACATGGGTGCCAGGAATTGATTTCAGGTCCTTCAACAAATTAGCAAGTCCTCTTAACCCCTTAGTCATCTCTCCGGTCCCATAAAATATGGTTTTAAAAAGTAAACAGCCTGCAAAGTTCATCATAACAGAAAAACATAGGAACTGACATCAGCCATGAAAACCCATGTTGAGTTTGCTAAGATGCATCTCCTGGAGAAAGAGAGGCCAGGAGATCATTTGAAATAAAATGGCATTTATAAATTAATTTGAACATTTTAGAGTTGTTCACCTTAAACATGCATGTGTTTCCTTAAGTATATGTTTATTCTTTAAGATGCTGACAATAATTTTTATTTATTATTTGATATTCGGTATGAAAGTTGCAGCCATTTAACTCCCAGTCTCTGTATATTTACTAATAAAATATTCCTAAAATGTTGTTTCAGTCATTTTCAAAACCTGAAAAGCAAACATAAAAGCCAGAAGTCAGTAGATTTTACAACAGAAAGTGTTTTCATATGACTACTGACAAGTTCGGAACTATTATAAATTCAACAAGACAAGGGTTCAATTAAAAGTCAGCCAAATGTGCTCCACTCCTTCACCCCTTCCACATTTACCCTGCCCTTGTCATCTCGAAGTTTTAAAGTTTACATGACACTAATTAGGTCCAAGGACCCTGGTCAGGAGACATTTAGTAGAACCAGAAAAAAATGCTAAGCAAAAAAAAAAAAAAATCTGACACTGAATGACAGTGCGTCTGCAGAAAGCAACCTAAACCCAGGGCGGAGTGTCGCAACTCTAAACAAGGTTGCTTCTCTCCAGTCTTCTCTAATGGGAAAAAAATTTTAAAGTCAAGAAAGAACATGTGTGTTCCTCAGATGCTAAAGACTAATGGTTTTTGCAATCTCAATTAATGGAGGAATTTAAAAATAAAGTGTAGGGATAAGCATCAGGACCAACTGAAAATTTACATGTTCACTCTGATCTATAACTTTAATATTACATAATACAGATTTTCTTTGTTTACCCTGTACAACCATTAAAATTGTATTTCTCATTGAAAGGATATTTATTATTTAGTAGAACCAATGATTATTTTATTCTTTAAATCTAAACAGCCAGAATTATGGTCATTTTATTAAGAAATCAATGGAATCTACCCACCTAATAATTGCTGGTTATTATGAAAACAGAGACAATGTCAGGGTTTTAGCTTAGCTTACTTAGTCATTGTTTTAAGCTAACTGTAAATATTTTTGCCTGGATATAACACCAAGCTAGTTTACAGCATGTGAATTTTTCTGGTCCCCAAGTCCTTCCATATTAGAGAAAGATGCGCTATTATTTTTAATAGATCAAGTCGATCACTAGTGTGTATCAAGCATTTCTCAACATTCAGGAGTTATGGCCTGCCCCACACATACCTTTAAGAAGGGAAATTTAGAGTAAAAGAAACTATAAATCAAAATAAAATAATAAACATTTAATGTGGTTTTAAAAATTGCTAAAATATGAACTTTAATTTATCACAAAAAATATTATACAGAAGACTTTAACTGACTGCTAAATGTTGCTCATATTGTTGCCAAAACTTAAATTTTCACACACTGTTGCCATGATAAGGCTGAAGTTGTTTTATTCTTTTTTGTTACCCCAATTCCTTCTAATTCTATCACCCTGGAGTTTCTTTACTTGGTGAGACATGAAGAAAACAAGTAAGAACTTTACTAACATTTGCATTATGTTCCCTTGGCAACAGGATAAACTAGGAAGCCACCTGCAGTATCTTAATCATCACGATCCTTTTGTAATAGTGCATTTTATTGGGACACATGTAACTTAAAATTTGAACAAACAATGCGTGAATGTGGCTACTAGGATAAATATTGCATACATCTGTAGTTGATTCTGAGGTCACAGTAAATTGCATCACAATCCAATATATTAAAACCAATGAGAAAATGAACCATGCTGAAAACATGTCAGCAATTTAGTAGGAATTGATACTTTGCATGTATTAAGATAATACAATGAAGCGGGGAGATGGAGGTCAGATTGATGTTGTGTGTGGACTTAAAACATGTATATAGTTTCAACCACATAATAAATCTTCACATCATAAAACAATCAATTGAAAATAGAAAAATGTTATTTACTGTGGGGCACAAGCAAAGTAATGCGGAAAAGTTTCTCAACAGTATCACATAACAATGTAAGTAATGTTTTAGAAGATTCACTCTTCATTCCCCAAGCTATGTGTGTTACAGCAATTCAGCCCTATGACTCATAACTTATGACATAAACAAAAGATTAGTTAATGTGCATATTCCTCTGAAAGTCACCATGACTCGCCATGATATTAGCAATGACATTTTACAAACATCTCATTGTTGTGGAATAATTCTTCTACCAATCATTATACTCTGAGGTCGCCAGCATCCCAGGCAACCAGGAGCTTAACACGAATGTGTAACAAGATTTCAGTTCTTTTACTGTATGCAGTGGTGATGATAGATATTGGAGACCTAATTAGGAGGTGAAAGGCGGGTAGTAGATCATAGAACCCTGTGCTTTTAAACATGACCACTGAGAACAGAAAGTGGATTCTGCCATGTTTGTTTCGAACAGCAGTCCAGAACTGTTGTTGAGACCATCAGTATTGAAACCTCACCAACTTAATCAAATAGCTAGGGTGGGAGGAAGAGAAACAGGTGGAAGGTATCTAATAATAATAGACGGCACAGACAATTGTTCATAAAATCTTACCTCTTGCTTTCACTTCTTAAAAATAAATAATAAAAAGATGGTTTTACAAATATTGTAAAAAATTTTATATCAGTATCTGAAAAATATCATAAAATGATAATTATTAAAATGAAATTTAAAAGATCATTTTATGCCACACTCAGACTACCAGGATCAAAGGCACACTTGGATTAGTTAAGGTGATGTTTGCTATGAAAATATGGACAAAATTATGAATGATCGTAGCTATGGGAATATAAACTTCAAGAAAGTGAGAATTAACTTACCTTCTTCTTAAAATATGCACTTGACCAACAGTCCCTTGAGAAGCAGTTGTGAAATGAGCAGTGAATAGAGTAATCATTGCAAAGCTGGTATTTCTAGAAACTGTGATGTCAATCAAGACTTACAGCAAACACCGGCAATAAGTGACTATGTGATCACATTCTCATGGCTCTGTGCACCGTTTCATTACTAAGGCACTCATACGAACTCTGCATGTAATCGGCTGCTGCTAAGATTAGTGACAGTGTCTTTGCTTTCTTGCCTTTGCTTTCCCAGATATGGTCCCTAGACTTCAGTTCCAATTTTCCAAAAACAAGGTAGCTAGCTAGCTCCCAAGCTGCAATGCTCAAAGTTGTGCACTGGCCTCCAAACACATAAACACATATTTTCATAAACATTTTCACACATATAAACATGCATACATGAAAATCCACAAAAAAGGAAATAAATAAACAAGATTATAATTATCACGTATTAAAATTACCTCATTTTTAGTATGTAGGCACTATAAATACAACATGTTTAAAATTCAATCAAAGTATATGACTGGAGAACGGTAGTTTTGTTCTTTAAGCTTTTAAAATTTAGTGTTAATATAAAAATCTTAGAAAACTGTCAAAATTTGTACTTTACTTTTCTCTTCAAATATATAATACAGTAAGAAACTGACAATATTTGAAAAGATAAGATTTAAATACTACAAGGCAATCTGAACGTAACGTTTTTTTTTTTTTTTTTTTTTTGGTTTTTAGAGACAGTTTTTCTGTGTAGCTTTGGTGCCTGTCCTGGACCTCTGGACCTCGCTCTGTAGACCAGGCTGGCCTCAAACTCACAGAGATCTGCCTGGCTCTGCCTCTTTAGTGCTGGGATTAAAGGTGTGTGCCACCACTGCGGCCGCCGCGGCCGCCGCTGCCGCCACCACCACCACCACCTGGCCTGAACTTAACTCTTTATAGTAGTTGTAAACATGGAAATCTATAGGTACCAAATTTAAGTACTTAATTCACATGAATTCACATCAAATTTAAGAAAAACAACTACAAAAATAAAACTATGGAAAACTAGCATAAAACAGTAGTGCTTATAAATTAATCCCATGTAATTTACTCATTTCTTAAAGTAGGTTTTGATTAAAATTTAAGAAACACTAGATGTAAAACAAAGATGACTAGACTGCTACACAACTCCAGGGATGCTACCTAGAAAACAGGACCCTAAGAAAGACACAGGAATCACCCAATGACAGAGAAATGGATGAGATCTACATGAACAACCTGGACGACAGTGGGGGTAATGAAGGGCAAGGTTCCAGGGAAAGAGAGCTTAGGGGAACAGGAGATCCCAGCTGGATCAAGAACAGAAAGGGAGAACAAGGAATAACAGACCATGGTAAATGAAGACCACATGAGAACAGGAAGAAGCAAAGTGTTAGACAGGTCCCCAGAAATCCACAATGATACCTCCACTGTAGACTATTGGCAATGGTTGAGAGAAAGCCTGATCTGACCTAGTCTGATGATCAGATGGCCAAACACCCTAACCATCATTCTGGAACTCTCGTCCAATGACTGATGGAAGTGGATGCAGAGATCCTCGGCCAGGCCCCAGGTGGAGCTCCAGGAGTCCAATTGTAGAGAAAGAGGAGGGACTGTAAGAGTGTGAATTGTTGAGACCAAGATTGGAAAAAGCACAGGGACAAATAGCCAAACAAAAGGAAGCACATGAACTATGAACCAAAAGCTGTGGAGCCCCCAACTGGATCAGGCCCTCTGGATAAGTGAGACAATTGAATAGTTTGAACTGTTTGGGAGGCACCCAGGCAGTGGGACCCAGACCTATCCTTAGTGCATAAGCTGGCTGTTTGGAACCTTGGGCTTACACAGGGACACTTTGCTCAGCCTGGGAGGAGGGGACTGGAGCTGCCTGTACTGAATCCATCAGGTTTAAATTAATCCCCAGGGGAGTCTTGGCCCTGGAGGAGATGGGAATGGGATGGGCTGGGGGGAAGGCAGGATTGGGGGCAGGAGGGGGGAGGACAGGGGAACCCATGGCTGATGTGTAAAATTAAATAATTAAAAAAAAACTGAATAAAATAGATATCAAGAAAAAAAAAAGAAACAAAGAGAACATAAGGGAACGGAATGGTTGAGCTGGAACAGGGACAGAGAGGGAGAGCAATGAAAGAGATTCCATGATAGAGGGAGACATCATAGGGAGAGGGAGGAACAGGGTCCTAGGGACGTTCCCAGAAATCCACGAGGATGACCCCACCTTAGACTACTAGCAATAGCAGAGAGGGTGCCTGAAGTAGCCTACCCACGTAATTCATATTAGTGAACACCTTAAATGTCATCATAGAGCCTGCATCCAGTAACTGATTGAAGAAGATGCAGAGATCCACAGCCAAGCAGCAGGCCGAGCTCCAGGAGTCCAGTTGAAGAGAGAGAAGAGGGATTCTATGAGCATCAAGACCATGATGGGGAAATGTACAGAGACACCCAAACCAAACTGGTGAGAACTCATGAACTTTAGACCAA
This sequence comes from Onychomys torridus, assembly GCF_903995425.1. Classification (NCBI taxonomy): domain Eukaryota; kingdom Metazoa; phylum Chordata; class Mammalia; order Rodentia; family Cricetidae; genus Onychomys; species Onychomys torridus. The sequence goes on from NC_050459.1 coordinate 48,723,796, forward strand.
CAGCTGAGGAGCCTGCATGGGACTGGACTAGGCCTTCTGCATAGCGCGACAGTTGTGTAGCTTGATCTGCTAAAGGAGCCCCCTGGCAGTGGGATCAGGACCCATCCCTAGGGCATGAGCAGGCTTTTTGGAGCCCACTGCCTTGGTGCAGGGGAAGGGGCTTGGACCTGCCTCAACTAAGTGTATCAGGCTCTGTTGACTCCCCATGGGAGGCCTTGCCTTGGAGGTGGGAATAGGGGGTGGGATAGAAGGGGAGGCGAGGAGGGCAAGGAGGGAGGGGAGGGGATTGATCTGTGGTTGGTATATAAAATGAATTAAAAATGTCTTAATAATAAAAAAGAAGAGGATATAAAATGGGGAGGGCTGGGACTGGATGGAGTTAGGAGGTGAATATGATCCAAACGCATTGTTTGCATCTATGAAATTCTCAAGCAATAAAAATATTATATTTAAATAAACACAACCTGGCTCAAAAAAAGACTCAAAGACTTTACATGGTGTTCATAAAACAATACAATATTATTATACACACCGTATTTGTCCTTAAACAGACCATGTTTACCTCCCAAATGAACTGCTAAACAGCCAAACCTAGCAGACATTGCTATGTTCGGAATTTCATCACTCTGTCTATGGCAGTCATATTCAATTTTAGCTTTCTTCTCATAGCGTGTTATGTGTTATTCTCAGTAAATTTCACCCTCTCAAAACCTTCAGCAATTACCCATGTTACAATAAATCTCCATTCGGTATTAAGAACCCAATTCACAAATGTTCCAAATTCCTCATGGCTCCCTTATCAATACAAAAATAATCATTTCTAAAACCAGTTACCATAACTAAAACCATAATTTTCCACATTTCTTATCTATCAAACAAAACATCAGAAAAACTTCTCACTTTCCCATCAACCTCTGAATTCCACTGATGTGTGTCTGTTCCTCCTGATGTTTCTGCTACTCAGTTCTTAATCTTTTCACTTATGGACGCCAAACTGCAGTCTGGGTCTGGCTCTGGAAAGGGGGGTCATTGAAGCATTCCAGTTAAATGTCATTGCTTAAGAAAATATTCAGGAAGCCTTTCTGTAAGCAAACAAACTGCAAAACTCTGGGTTTATGTCCCAGGTTTGGGCACCAAAATGTTAGTAAATTGATGGCTGAAACTGTAAGGACACAGTTCAGCCCTAGAGGGCGAGGTATCCTGGACACCTCAAGCTACTCAGAACAAGAGCTCTGCCCTAAAGGTGTCCCAGACACCTAAAGCTGTTTAGCACAGTTGTGATGGCTGGGACTGCAAAGAAACAGCCCATCCTTGGAAAGGAAGGCTTCCTGCCTTCTTGGGAGAGTCAGGCCTGGAATTGCTTCAGCAAGGAAGGGTATCCTGACTCTTCAGGGAAGTCAGGATATACCTGGTGTGATGGGGGATGGTCTCCCCACAGGACACAGCAATCCTGCTCCTCTCCTGGAGAGCCACAATCTCTGGCTCAGTGTTACCAGCTGGATCAGTCCACTATGAGACATCCCAGCAAGGTTCTTCTGCTCACCAGTCAATCAATGAAGGTCTTCACCCAATACTCCTTTGAGAAAGACGTTTATTCAGGAAGGAGTCCAGCCTCTACTGGGGTGTATAGAACAGCTCACAACTGACCTGGCAGGGTGGTTTATATAGGATGTCTAGGGAGCAGAGTCAACTGTGATTGGTTAGTTTATTTTCTGCCCAAGGATTGGCCAGTTTTGTGAGTAAGGGGCAGAGATGGCCCTGATTTCAGGGCCAAACTGTGTTTCTTTCACTGGCCTTTCTTGGCTTTTTGACACTACCTCTAAGGCCAGGGCACATTTCATTCACTGACTCTGATTCTAGGGGCCAAGAGTGTTATTTTGGTACTAGTTTCAGAGTCAGGGCATATTCCCTGGGTTCTGGGTTTGGGGATAAAGTGTTCATTTCTCTGGCTCAGGTCCCAAACACAGGCTGTGTTTCTTTCCCTAGTCCTGGGTCCTAGGGCCAGGATTCTGCTGTCCTGCTCTGTGATTGGTTTCACAAGTCAGTTGGATAGGGGCAGAGATGGCTCTGATCTGAACTAAACTGTATTTCTCTCACTGGCTTTAACATATAGGGTCTCTTTCCATTTCCCCGATCGCTCACAATAGTTGTAAAGGTCCCGTATAATATTGAGATCAAGTGTGCCATTATGTGGCCATTTAGATTGATTATCTAAAGGATAATGAGGCCAAACTTTATTGCACAAGCAAACAAGTTTAGGGCCTTTCAAATCAGGTGCCAGGTGTAAAGGCTTGAGATTTTCTAGAAGGCATCCCAAGGGGGTATGAGAAGGTATGGAGTGCAGGGTTCCTATGGATGAGAGGGGAGGGAATCAGTCACTGCAGCCTGTAGTCCCCTGACTCAGGGAGGACCGGCCAGGGACCAAGCTGTTCAGAGGGTCATTACCCAACTCAACAGGGGTCCTGCTTAGCCAGGCTAAGCCAACTGAGAGACTTGGGTGCCTGGTACCAGGGCTTCAGTAGAAGTGAGAGGGCGAGAGAAAACTGAGCTCTAGGGGGAAGGACTCATCCAGAGGCAAGGGCTAAATAGGGAGACTCTTGTGGCTCCTTTTGTGAGAAGATGGGAGAGCACAGGAAGGGATGCTTAAGACTGCCTGATTACAGCTCTTTGAGAATGAGAGGTATGGTCAGGTGAAGAGGGCCAGCCATAGCCTTAAAGACGATGGTTGGGGGTACCTCTGCTTCCAAGAGTACTAGAGGGGTGCCCGAAACTCAACGGTCACTTCCTTAGACCCAGGGAAATGTTTACACACCAACCAAGAGGGGAACTCACCTAATTGCTGCTGTTGGATGGAATGCTGAGCGATCAGTGAGCTGGAAGTTTGGTCCGTTGCAAACGCACTGGAGATGAGGGATAGAGTCCTAATGTGGCTCAGACCACAAGGGGAGACCACAGGCACAAAGTTTTGCCCTATGGTCTGTTTCTGATTGCTTGATTCCCCAAATTTACCTCAGAAATTTTGAAATCATTAACACTGAATTTTTGAAATTTTTATATCTATATAAATAACGTACGGACTTGGAAAAAGATTCAATAAACATTTTAATGGTTGAAACAGTGATCATGTTAGAGAGAAGCACTGCAAATCCTGAGAAATGGCAAAAGCATATGACAAAATGTCAACCTCAATCCTATAGTCAGCATTACCGAAATCCATTCTGCAATTACAAAGACGAGAATGAAATGTCCATGTTGCTACCAATACGTTTCCATCATCAACTTGATTCAATAGGAGAAAGGATTAAAGAGGCTACAAATGTAAAAATAACTTTGTTTAATTTCCTAACAGAATTGAAGACCAAATTTGAAGTCAGTTCTAGCATACCAAACTAAGAAATCAGCCAGGGTCATGGTGTGAACACAACGGCCAATGCTGGTGATGGATATTTGTTCTATTTTCCTGAGGCATTTTGTTACTAAGATGTGACCCATGGACTGTAAGCCTCCAAGGTTAACTATCTTATCCATTCTGACAAATGATTGTATAATTAATTGTGATTCTGATTGAAATCCAAATTGGTATCTTTTGTACAGCATGAGAAAGTCTCATGCAAACAATAGTTCATGTACACATACGTGTATATTGCAGTTAAAATGAAACAAAATTAAAGTTTTATGTTCTGTGCTATAAAATTCTTGTTCAAGCACTATAACATTTATTAATCTTTGGATGTTTTGGGTTTAGGGATAAGATGCTTTTCTTTCATAAAAATCATAATACCTCAAATGCTAACTAGGGTTATGTATATATATGGTAGTTCCCCTTATAAATGAGGAATATGTTCCAAGATCTCTAGTGAAAGTCCAATCACAGACAACACAAAACTTGAACAGATCCTAATCTTTTTTCCGTCATTAAGTGAAGAGCTTCTGCCTTTTCACTTAAAGGGAGTCCTTTACTGCACCCCTTGGCAGCCCAAATTGCTAGTGTCACAACTAGTGTGCCTTAGTGATGCTATCATTAAAATCAGGGATTTCTTGAAGAGAATACTGTGATTCTGCACATAATAGTCAATCCCACAAAAATGACCAAAAGTAACTAACTGGTAAGTAGCATATACACTGTGGATATGGTGTTCACAGAGTGATTCCAATCTCGTGGAATTTGAAATAGAACATAAGATCTAATCATGCTGTGCCTAGAGTGGTCATGCTATGTAGAAAAAGGGGGGGGGGGGTCAATACTTAAAATTTTTAAATTCTCTTCCTGGTGGTCCAGCGTGGGTAATTAAAATGGTGGAAACCACACCCACGAAGAGAGGACCATGTACTTCTTGGGATCCAACTACAGGAAGTGAAAAGTCAGGGTGGTGGTGGCGCACGCCTTTAATCCCAGCACTAGGGAGGCAGAGCCAGGTGAATCTCTGTGAGTTTGAGGCCAGCCTGGGCTACCAAGTGAGTTCCAGGAAAAGCGCAAAGCTACACAGAGAAACCCTGTCTAGAAAAACAAAAACAAAACAAACAAACAAACAAACAAAAAATGTACCTGTCCCCGTTCCACAAGCCAGGAGATGAATTGGCATGTGGACAAACTTTACGACTTGAAATTGGTACCTGAGAACCAATAGAAAAGCAGGTGGACAGAGAGACACAAAAAGAAAATGAGAATAAATTCAAGAGAAACAAAGACATAGGTACAAATGGACAAGAGACCAGAAGAAAATGTGAAATCCAAGTGGTCCCCAGCTGATACAGCAAACACTCATGGTACAGAAAGAATTAAAGATCCAAGAAGACAGAAGCAAGTGGGAGGGAACCACAAGACTCGCAGAATGCTCTGTAGAGACATTTATCATGGAGATAGCTTTCTGCCTGCTTCAGACTGACTCATTCTTCCTTGTTCCCACTGAGATGGAGGATGGTCTCACCTAAGGTTATTTCAGTGCCCACTTACACCCACCGTGGCTTACGCACAAAAGGAAGTATTAAACCACAAAACCTGTTCCAAGGAACAGACTGGGACATTTCAACCCACTTTTTTCTTGCTGTTTTGTTTGTCCTGAACTTCTTGGCAGGAGTCTAGGAGTTTGATAATATTTGCCTCTCTCCCTCCAGCCTTTGCACCTTCCTGGGCTCTGACATACCTTGAACTTCTCTGTGTAAATCTGAGATTCTTTGTTCTCCTGGGAGCTGACCAATATGCTTCCAGCAGCTCTATGCTGAATGTGAGCAGACAGAGACATCTGGCAGAGAAGATGGTACATGAACATCTCTCAAGAAACAAAATTATTGCTGAAGCTGGAGGAGCTAACTACCACATAACACTAAGAGAAGACAGCAAACAATGCCCAGCACAGCTAAGAGCAAAAGTCAACAGTGCGCTGGGGTCCCTTGACAAGAAATGAAAGAAGGAGAAGAAATAAGGGACGTCAAGATTTGTAAACATAGGAAGAAACACCGCCGTGACTAAGAAATAACTATCTACATTAAAAATAGAATATGTACACAAGCTATTAAAAGTAACCTGGACAGCTACTGACTGATTCAGAATCTACATACATGCAACTCCACATGTGAACAAAATCCCTCTCAGAGCTCTGCTTACAGTCAAATTCAGTCTTTCATTACCTAGTAGTGCTCTTCCTTGGATCTTCTCTACGTGAATTTTTAACCTTTTTTTTTTTTTTACTTTGATAATAAACTGATGCAAGGGGTTTTAAGTCTCAAAGGCCCCAAAAGTACATGATCTGTTCTCACTCTATGTGATTTATTTTTTGGTCTGGTCTAGATCTAATCAACAACTTGTAAATATGTATTCTCCATATAACATAAAACACCCAAATACCATCCCAATTTAAAAAAGCATACTTTCACATGACTATGTTTAGTTCAGGAATGCCATTCCATCTAATCATTCTCTCCTGCACCTTACTTCTCCGGGCAAACAAACGAGGAGTAAACGGGAAGTGCAGAGTCAGCATACTATAAACACTGTCTTAGGTCAGTCCTTGGCATTCCCTGGCATGATTATTGTAACCTTATACTGATTTGCTTACTTTCTTTAGTGTTCCCTGTGAGGCTGACTTTTTTGTTCCGTTTTGCAGCGGCAACACTTCAAACCTTTGCCAGTCTTGACAGAGCCCCTGCTAAAGTGCTGGGCCAGCCTTCCCTGCTAATGTCCGACTCTGCTATTACGTGATCAAGACCGGAAGCTTTGCTTTATTCCTCGCATCTTTGCAGCCCTGCCAACACAGCAGGGCAACACCCAGAGGACAGCAGGAACATCGAGTTCTCCATGGGTTTCATTTCTCTAACCTGTTCCTTTTCTATTAAATGTGTTCTTTGACCTCAAGTTGTATCAGGATAGAAGAAGAAGAATAGAAAAGTAAAGAAAGACCCAACATCCACCTACTAAAGTATAGGATAATGTTTTTATACTACAATCAGATTAGAGACTTAGAAGGCTTTACCGAGAGAAGGATTTTCAGAATACTTTAAGCTCCCTCCAAATATAAGAAGGCCAAATCTGGTGAAATTGACTGTTAAGATTCACCTAATCCAGAGGTATTTTTAAAAAAAAAAAACCGCACAAAAAGTGGCAGAGTGTTCTTCCTGCAGCCCAAATTATGCCTCTGAAATCTAAGGATTATTTTGAGCTAAAGGAACATATAAAGTAGCAGATGCAAGAGAGGCATTTCAATCTCCCTTGTTCTTCCTGCGAGTGGCAGATAAAGCTTCCCCTGTGAAATATGTTTTCCCTGTACCAGGGGAAGAGAAAGACTCCTCAGCAATGTCACAGAAAGAAACTTCTCCACAGAGCTTGTCAAAATAATCCCAACTCCCTTAGTCTCTCCACAGCCTATTTCCCCACACCTGCTCTTCTGCATTCACTCAAAAAACAAAGCCTTGAGGGCTTTGCCATGTCTTTGGATCCTCCCTTTCTTATGAAAAGGGGTTGTTGTGTCATGCAAAATTTAAAGTTTGTATGTTTTTCTTTTACTTGTCCTATGTCAACATAATTCTCTAGACCATTTGCTACCCTCAAAGAGTAAAGTTAAAGTTTCTATCCTCCTACAACATCTTACTGAAAGAAAATCTTTGCTATAAGGAACAAGAGAAAACCTATCTTTCTCTCCCCTGGGTAACTGTGGAAGTTTCAGGAAGAAATTAGGTAAGAGTAGACTAGTGAGAAACGCATGCCTCTGCTTAGGGTGAATTCTCATTCAGTGTACAGGTTACATGGGAAGCTGGAAACATGGTTTTGTGTCCCACTCCCCATGGAAAATTGTCGGTGGTATGGTTATCTGCTGAGTACCATGACCACACATGTGCACAGGGCTTCACAGACAAGTAAAACTGAAACTATGGCATGAAGAAACAAGAAGAGGTCATGAAAAGGAAGTTATCCCATGGGGCCTTCAACGTCGGCAAAATATTTAAGGCATCCAGACTATTTAGGAGGCAAGCAGAAAGGTGTACAGCATGAGGTAGCTGTAGGGAGTGAGGGGCATCTCAGTAGCAGGCAGACAATGGCTACAAAACAGATTGTGAGGTACAGACACCACATCCAGAAATGGGGACACTGCCCTGAGTATGAGGAGAAGTCACTGAACTGTGTTTCAGCAGAGTAACAGTTACTTCACTGCATTCCCCTTTAGACTCCCTGAACTGCACTCTGACAATCTATCATCAGCAGCCTCGATCAAGCCATGCTCATAGTGTTTGACTTTGACATAGACAAGTCACCTCATGTTTATGTGCTTTCATGAGAACTTACTCCCTCTCTCAATTGGCCAGTGTGGTCTAATTCTTTCTGTCAGTTTAAATAGAGGCACCTTTTTCCAAATGCTGGATGCAACATAGCTCAGTCATGGCAGCCTCTTCCTAGAGATTACATTTTTCTTTTCTAAGTTTCCCAAATCCCTGCAGTTGTTGTTACTATTCTACCTTTATATTTATGACAGGGCATTACAATTTGTAGGGCTTGTTGCCTGTCTGCACTGGATGATCTCCCTAAAGACAAGAATTCAATCATTTCTCTATACTATTAACATTTATTACAGTTCTTTGTTTTGTTTTACCTTTAATGAAATTTAAATTGTGTGTGATGTATTTGCATGGTACACCTCCATGCATGTGTGCGTGTATGTGTGTGTGTGTGTGTGTGTGTGTGCATGCGTGTGTGTGTGTGTGTGTGTCTGTGTGTGTGTGTGTGTGTGTGTGTGTCTGTGTGTGTGAAAATATGTATGCCCATGTAGGAGCATGTGGAGGCCAGAGGAAGGTCAGGTGACATGTTCTATCATTCTATGTCTTAGTTTGACTTAGGGTCCCTCACTAATCTGGAGCTAGGTGCCAGCAAGCTTAAGGAATTGCCCTGTTTCCACATTCCTCTACTAACACATAGACTACAAAGATTACATGTGCACATGGATCTATGCCTGGTTTACTTTATGAGTACTGGGGACTCCAATGCATGCACTCATGGTTGTATAACAAGCATTCTTCCCAAGTGAGCTGTCTGCTCTAACATTGATTATATATTTATTAGAATCTGCTACATCCCACCACCCTTTATATGAATAGCATTTGAAACAGTATTGAGCATACAAGTAATATTAAAACATTCTTGAAAAAAGAAAATAGAAGACATAAGTAGGCAAGTAATCCACATGGAAAATTGGGTGAACTTTGTTTAAAGGAGGAAAATATGTCTTAAAAGTTTTAGTTTTTTGATCGTGTTATAATTTTTAAAAATTTATGAATATCAAATTTGTGTTTATAGTTATATAAACTTCATACCTATATTTACACATTTACAGCTGTGTAAGTGCTCAGAAGTGTTAGTATCCTGGCTAGTTTTGTGGCAACTTGACACAAGCTAGAAACATCAGAGAAGAGGAATTCTCAACTGAGAAAATGCCTCCATAAGACAAGGCTGTAGGTAAGCTTGTGTGGCATTTTCTTAATTAGTGACCGATGTGGAGGGACCCAGCCCATTGTGGGCGGTGCCATCCCTGCACAGGTGGTCCTAGTTCTGTAAGAAAGCAGGCTGAGCATTCATGGGAAGCAAACTGGTAAGCAGCAGTCCTCCACGGCCTCTGCATCAGCTCCTGCCCCGGGGGTTCTGCCCTGTTTGACTTCCTGGCCTGACTTCCTTAGATGATTAAAAGTGATAAGGAAGTGTCAACCAAACAAACCTTTTCTTCCCCAAGTTGTTTTCATCATGGCATTTCATCACAGCAGTCATAACTCTAAGACAGTTACTGTCTTCACAATAATAGTAACTTAGAGAGGAGCTAGCTTATTGTAATTTCAGGTATCTGTTTTACTTCTTAACAGGTTTTAATTTCATCTCAATGAAAGGCTTTTTCCGCTTCATTCATCCCCACTGTAGAAAGCCTGTCTTGCTACCTTAGCCCTCCCCAATATGGCTGTACTAAGAAACGTCACACTGATTGGAAGGGCGGTTTCTCAAGGCCTTAGCTTTCTTTCTCTTCCTGTGACTTCTCTTTCTTATAATTTTCATAGGTTAATTTTTCTGTTGTGGATAGAATAAACTGAGGATCATACTGGAATACTTAGAATATCCTGTCTATCTTCATTTCCCTTTACAGTAGGTTAAATGTTTCTAAATGAACTGTTTTAATTTTTCTGTTGCGGAACTTAAATACTAAATTAGAACATTTCTTAATCTTTACCACACCTGATGCTTCCCCTAAAACAGAGGTTCAAAAACAATGTCAGGGTCTGATGAAGCCCAGAGAAAAAGACACCCATAACAATTACACATATACACACACACACACACACACACACACACACACACACACACGCACACACCACAACACACATACATACAGAGATTTTTAAAAACTGTGAAAGTCTTAAGAATTTTTCCTAATTTTTTTTGGTGAACAAGCCCTTCAGATAAAGTTTTATATCAACTTGTTCTTCATACAATAATTTATATTTTTAATTATTGACAGTACTTAGATATGTTTCGTCATTGAAAATTTCTAACCAATACACTTTCTCAGGGATTTTTTTCGAACAAATTTTAAGAATACAATTCAAGTATCAAAATCTTACTCTTATTTAGCATTATACTTGATAACTAAAAGAAATTGGACTCTATGTACCATTCTATAATAAAAATTTTAAGTACAGTTTTATGTGTGTTACAACCCACTATTAAACATGAAACTGAGTCTTTTACTAGAAATTAAAAAGTGTGAAAAACATAAAAAATGTGAATGTAAGTCATGTGAAAACATTACTATGCAGAAGAATAGGCCACCATAAAATATGCTTGTTCTGAGAATTATTTTGAACAAAAGGTGATTAAATAACAGTCAAAACAAGGGCAATTAAACCTCCCCCTTTTTTCACTAATAGAGGGTGATTAAATTCTTCTATAAGCCTCATGTGCCAACCTTCCTATACCAGGAGATAAAAAACAATTCCTACACTAGATGGAGGGTACGGAATCAAGGCTGAAAATATTTGCAATAAAGTTGAAACCAATTCTCACTTTACCTTAGACTCCCTGCACATTGTAGTGACTTGTTCACAATTGCCTCTTTCTGTTCAGCTTAGAATATGATTATTCAACTCCAATTATTTCTTTGGATCTTTATTTCCTGTGGAGCTCCCACATGCACATAACAACCCATACATCTCTCTTCTATTAATCTGTTTCATACTCACTTAATTTTCAGACCTATATGGAAATTGTGGAAAAATGGGGGGGGGGGGATTAGAAGTTTATCTCCTCTACAAATGTAATCTGAGAAGCAAGAACGAATCTCATTCTCCTCTGGATATCTGTGGACTCACTGAACACAGCATAACAGCATTTTAACTTATGAACAAGTCTTAGTCAGGGTTCTCCATAAACTGTAAACCAATGACGATTCATTCTGCTATATTTCTACATACTGTGAAAGCAAATGAGGGAAGGACCCACAGTGTCCTGTCGAAATGTACAAGAAGATATTTCATCTTTTTATTTTCTCCCTTCCTGAACTTGGGACTTAATGAAATGTCGGCTACCCACCCTTTAAATCTTAGGTTGAATAGAAGCTCTTTTCCTTCATCATTTTGGGTTAAAATTAGTACCTTCATTTTTGTCTGTACTTGTATCTGTGTCCTTAGGACACATTATTCTGAAACTGAATTGATTTGCAGTGATAGTTGGTAGAGGCCCAGTTTTGAAGAAGTTGGAGAGGCCAAATGGAGAAATGATGAAAACACTCAACTCAAACACGAAATTCTCAAAACATACATGAATAAACAAATTGAGAAGTGAATGTGCCTGAGTTATCAAAACTGTTCCAAGTTTATTACCCTTAGAAGTACTTCCTTCTTAGTTTCCCTAGATGAAACAGTTGTCCTAGCTGCTCTGTAACCATTCCAAATGTACTGGATAGTATGAATTCCAAAGCAACTGACCTTAAAAAACTGAGAAGTATTTATAAACCTTAAAGTTACACAGAAAACCTAGCATGAAATAAAACTGATGGTGGTCCTGGTTATTACTAACTAGGACAGAAAGCATCTTTACAGACATTATTTCAGAATTCCATGCAACTAAAAATTTAGTTGTACTAGTATTGCCTAGACAAAAGGCTGCATTTAAAACTATGTTAACCATGGATACTTGAGATTGGCAAAGATCTTTCAAATTGATCTCATAGATACCCTTACATATGAACAAAGTAACATGTTCCTCACAACTTAGGTAACAATTGTTAAAAATAAGCCCAGCTTGGCACTAGCAAAAGTTAGTGAAAGTGTGACTTAATGATCACAGCGCCTGTGATGGGGAAAGAGCCCAGGGCAGGTGAACCCAGCTCCAAAGTGTGCAGTGGGCTAAGCACTGTAAGGGAGGATGAGTAGGGAAGGTAAGTGGAGGAAGGCTGGAGCAGACTTAAGAGAGAAGATCCCAGGTTGCTCCAAGTGAATGCCATGAGACATTTTGTATCCACTAACTGGATAGGTTAAAAAAAAAATCCAAGATGAAATAAATGTATCAAAATCTAGAGAAAGACAAGCTTTGGACCAAGATGAGGTTTCAGACAGAAGAAGGTTTTGAATGCCTACTCTACATGTGGACAGGTTTTGTTTATAGCAAGAAAAAAGAGGGGTCTACAGAAGCAGCATGGCAGACTACGTTCTGTGTTCCAATTTGAAGGTGCTAAGGACGTGCCATCTTAAAATATTCCAAACCGGGATAATGGTTACTTAAATCTGAAGATGCTTAAGGAACTAGAACTTCAGAAAGCACCGTTTGACCTGTATTTCCCTGCATGTACCAAGGCATAAAGATTTTTTTGGAGAGAGATGTCCTTTTCACACCAAAGCTGTAAAGCAGCTTTGATCACAGACTGGTAACCAGAGCCGCTGTGAACTCCAATTAGCAAAATCGCTAAAGTGATGCTGATTGCCCAGTAGTGTTTGTTCTCTTCCCTAGCAGTTAGCTCTCAAAAGCATTCCTACAGTAGCTGTAGCCCAGTCATTCACTTGTCTTTTCATTCCTGCATTAATCTGGTAGCTGTCAAATACACATTAATGCACCATGCTTCAGCAGTTTCTTCAGACTTTCCTGTCCTGAAGATACTGCTATTTAAATTAGATTATGAGCTCTACAATTAGAGATGCACAACTTGCATTTCAAAAGTCAAATATGCATGGCTAAAAAGCATTTTATTTGGCTTCATTACTTATCAATGAAATGCAAATGAAAACCACCGTGAATGCAAGGATGAAAGTTGCTAAAATCAAATGTCAGACAGAATCTTTGGCTGGAGAGCAATCAAAAGCCTCCCACGCTGCTGGATGGAATGTAAATTGGTACAAACCACTTGTTAAAAGATTTGGCAGTTCTTATGAAGTTAAACATACCCTTACATTATGACCTACCAATTGCACTCCTATCTATTTGCACAAGAGAAATGAAAATATACATCTATGATCCCTGGCCCAAGAATGTTTGTAACAGCTTTACTTACAAAAACCAAAACTCATAGACAACTCAAATGCTCATGAACATTGGCATTCCATAAATAAATTTTGGTATATTAATTCACTGGACAAATTATTAACAGTGAAAAGAAATGAATTTCTGTCACACTCAATAACATAGAAAAATATCCCAAGAATTGTGGTTAAGGAAAAGCTAGACTTAAAACAATGATATAGTAAATTAAGCCATTGATGCACAGGTCTATAACAAGAAAATCTGTGGGGAAAGTCATATTTACCCTCCAGCTGGGAAGAGTGTCATGGTGGAGGGATTCTTCAGAGTGACCAACTCCTGATAAGAAAAATGTATGTTGTTAAAACTCATAACCCTCAATGGTTTTACAGATTGGCAATATTTCCTTTGAATTAACAGGAAGGGGCTGTCAATAAATAGTGTGGTGTGTGATTTGTGTGTGTGTCAATTTGTACCATGATTACAAAACACCCAAAATAAAATTCTAAGGAAGATGAATTTCCCGTAGACTAGAAATATGTTAACTATGCATTTGGCCTGGTGTCAACCCTGTTTTATAAGCAGAACATTTTTGTGCTGGCACACATTCTATCAAGTCATTATGACCAAGCTGGTAAGCTGGTTGCAATAGTTAAAGCAATGTCCACAGAGTTCATCAAACTTGCAATTGCAGACAGTGTCGTCTCTAAGATCTAGCCTCATCTCATGCTTTCAAGTTATGATTACTGGAACTAACTAATCAGAAGCAGTCCAAAAGTCATTCACAAAATTGATTCCTGTTACTTAAACATCTCTCACAGACAGGAAAACACAAGTTTCTGGGACACAGCCTAGAACACCATTATCTGTTGGGTTTGGTTGGTACTTGCTTGCTAGTAAATGTGTTAAACTTGTTCTAATGAACAATGGCACATAAAACAAACCATATTTGGCAAGGAACTGCAAGAAAACCCAAGAAAATCCTCATGGATGTAGCCGTAGGCACAATGCCTGAGTGATTGGAGGGAAAGAAGCCAACAGCCTAGTTTTCATAGTTCTATCATATCATTATTTATAAGAATTTGGCATTACGTTGGAAAAAGCCAGTCTAAGTTTGTAACTTGTTTTACCAGGTAATAATGTATATGCATTATTTTAAAGACCCATGTATACTGACTCCCATAAGCTGACTGATTTTTTATTTCTTGTATAATGTATTTTAAGAGAAGCAATGTAACAATAAAGAACTCATGAGTAATAGTAATAGCACAGCAAGATGAGTGTGTAAGGTCTGGCTCCCCAGAAGCAGCCACTAAGGTAGAAATGACAACAATTGATTCATCCAAGCAGAAATCTTGAAGGTGGTGGGTAAGAAGATGGAGAGAGCAAATCAGAAATAAAGGAGGAAGGCGAGGGCACATGTGGTCCCAAGTATGAGTTCACCGTGGGCAGGCTTCTGCTTGATGCCGCCAAGAAACTGAAAGGTACACCTCAGAGGCATTGAGAACATTAACCTTTTATGGCCAACAGTCGCTCAGGAGCTGTGGATGTGAAAAGCAAAATGTTCCCCATGGTCTCATCTTATAACACATTCGGACCACATTTCTCTTAGGGAGAATAGCTATAAAGCTATACAGTTAGTGCATACTTTAATGTTTGTTATTCTTTTATCAACAGCTTCTCGCTTATCCACCTATCACATAATGTCAAGTGTACACATAAAGAATGGTTCTTTTGATGACAGAGCCAGAGCAAATATATCATTAAAGAAGAACTCTCAGACTCAATAGGCTGAACTCTACTCAGACAACAATTATTTTGCATGTTTAAAAGTTCCAAGTTCTTATAGAATTCAGTTTCTTGGTTAATGACAAGCAAATGATTTACTGGTTAAATTAGCAATCATGGAGCTCATTGATCTGCAGTTGCATGTAGCTACTGCAATTAATGGTAGCACCAGCTTTTTAAGCAAGTAGCTCCAGCTGCAGTAACCAATTGTAGCTAACGTCTGTTAGGCCTGAGTCCTAAGCCTAGCTAGGCCCAAGCTAGGGAGCCGGGCCCGCCCAGGCGGGAAGCCAGACTCACTGTCCAGCCAAGCAGTTTTTTAATGAATTTTTGTTATGTGGGTGCCAAATGTAGAAGTAACCATCGTGTTAAATAAGAAACACAGGTTGGCAGGCAAATGGATGGATCTAGAAAAAAATCATCCTGAGTGAGGTAACCCAGACTCAGAAGGACAAACATGGTATGTACTCTCTCTAGTAGGATGCTAGATGTAAAACAGAGATGACTAGACTGCTACACAACTCCAGGGAGGCTACCTAGAAAACAGAACCCTAAGAAAGACACAGGGATCACCCAATGACAGAGAAGTGGATGAGATCTACACGAACAACCTGGACAACAGTGGGGGTAATGAAGGGCAAGGTTTGAGGGAAAGAAAGCTAAGGGGAACAGGAGATCCCAGCTGGATCAAGAACAGAAAAGAAGAACAAGGAATAACAAACCATGATAAATGAAGACCACATGAGAACAGGAAGAAGCAAAGTGCTAGAGAGGTCCCCAGGAATCCACAATGATACATTCACTGTAGACTACTGGCAATGGTCGAGAGAAAGCCTGATCTGACCTAGTCTGATGATCAGATGGCCAAACACCCAAACGGTCTTACTGGAACACTCATCCAATAACTGATAGAAGTGGATGCAGAGATCCTTGACCAGGCCCCAGGTGGAGCCCTAGGTGGAGCTCCAGGAGTCCAATTGTAGAGAAAGAGGAGGGACTATAAGAGTGTGAATAGTTGAGACCAAGATTGGAAAATCACAGGGACAAATAGCCAAAGTAATGGAAACATATGAATTATGAACCAAAAGCTGTGGAGCCCCCAGCTGGATCAGGCCCTCTGGATAAGTGAGACAATTGAATAGCTTGAACTGTTTGGGAGGCCCCCAGGCAGTGGGACCTGGACCTGTCCTTAGTGCATGAGCTGGCTGTTTGGAACCTTGGGCTTACACAGGGACACTTTGCTCAGCCTGGGAGGAGGGGACTGGAGATGCCTGTACTGAATCCATCAGGTTTAAATTAATCCCCAGGGGAGTCTTGGTCCTGGAGGAGACGGGAATGGAGGGGAGGGGCTGGGGGGAAGGAGGTAGAGGTGGGAGGGGGAGGACAGGGGAACCCATGGCTGATGTGTAAAATTAAAATACAAATATAATAAATAAAAAAAGGAGAAAAAAGAAAAATCTCCCACATATATGTCCACAGGCCAATTCTATATAAATGACATTTTATCAAGACTCTCTTCTCAGGTGATTCTAGAATGTATCAAATTGTCAAAGTTAATCATCAAATTTTACAATGTCATCTATGTGGAAGTTTCCTTTCAACTTAATGGTTTAATTGCTTTAACATAAGATGTTGAATGTTAATCTGTGACCCTTTCTGGTGCAAATTTTATTTGTGATGTAATGCAACAGTGTTAAATTTTAATATTAAATCATACTAGAATTGGATGATTAAAAAAAAAAAAGAAACACAGAGCCAACTGTAGAGTTAAAAGTCAAGATGTCAGAGCAATAGCTGAGAGCAGAAAACCTTACCTTTCACTGCTGCTGCTGTCTTTCCTCTCCAAAAGAGACCTACTTTTTGTGTCCTGTCTTTTTTATAGACTTTTTGTTTTGTCTTTTCATTGGTTGTAAACCCAACCACATGACCTCTTCATCATTGCCTGTCTTTATAGACCTCCAGGTCTTCTATGGTTGGTATTGAGATTAAAGGCGTGTGTTGCCATGCTGGCTGTATCCTTGAACAGAGATCTGCCTAGCTCTGCCTCCCAAGTGCTGGGATTAAGGGCGTGTAACCACCACCACCACCACTACCACCACCACCACCACCACCACCACCACCGCCCAGCTTCTGCTATGGCTTGCTCTGACCCCAAGGTAACTTTATTAACATACAAATAAAATCACATTTCAGTACAAATAAAATATCACCATAAGGAGCAGTTTGCTAGAAGACCTTCTGGGGAGATCTTTTATTACTCTGAAGACATACTAGCTTCAGTGGGCCTGGGCAAGTTTCATAACATAAACCTCCTAGGTTGTATCTCAAACATGTAACAATAAGGAGCTCTTCACTCTTAGAGAAAGTGAAAAAAGATATCCAAGAACCCCAGGTGGAACAAAACACTGCCCACCAAATCTAGAATAATTATTACAAAGATTGTACAAAAAAAGTACTAATTAAGAATGATAAACACTCACCAAGTGATAACATTTTAATATGAATATATGTATGTATGTGTATGTATGTTTGTATTTATTTATTGTGTGTGTGAGCACATGCATGGGTGTGTGTGTCACACTCAAGAGGATACTAGCAGGCATCAGTTCTCTCTTTCTACCATATGAATTCAGAAGATTAAACTCAGGTTGTTAGGGTTGGTGACCAGCTCCTTACCGACTAAGCGATCCCCCTAGTCGCAATTGGTAGCATCTTTATACCAACATTTACTCCACAAAACACTTATTCATGTCTATAATTTTGGTTCTGGGGAAGCTGATGTAGAAGATTATTGCAAGTTCAAAGACAGGCTAGGCAGTTTAGGTGGCGGGAGGCAGGAAGGGAAGGAGGTAAAAAATGAGCTAAGTTGGCAGAGTTCTTGCCTGATGTGCATAAACCCCTAGGTTTAAGACTCAGAACTTGTTCTCATGTCATCATTTATCATAGTCTGTTATTCCTTGTTCTCTCTTTCTGTACTTGATCCAGCTGAGATCTCCTATTCCCCTAAGCTTTCTTTCCCTTGAACCTTGCCCTTCATTACTCCCACTGTCATCCAGGTTGTTCATGTAGATCTCATCTATTTCTCTGTTATTGGGTGATCCCTGGGTCTTTCCTAGGGTCCCATTTTCTAGGTAGCCTCCCTGGAGTTGTGTAGCAATCTAGTCATCTTTGTTTTACATCTAGTATCCTACTATGAGTGAGTACATACCATGTTTGTCCTTCTGAGTCTGGGTTACCTCACTCAGGATGATTTTTTTCTAGATCTATCCATTTGCCTGCAAACCTCATGATATCATTGTTTTTCTCTGCTGAGTAGTACTCCATTGTGTATATGTACTATATTCTCTTTATCCATTCTTCAGTTGAAGGGCATCTAGGTTGTTTCCAGGTTCTGGCTATTACAAACAATGCTGATATGAACATAACTGAGCAAATGCCCTTGTGGTATGATTGAGCATTCCTTGGGTATATGCCCAAGAGTGCTATAGCTGGGTCTTGGGGGAGATGGATTCCCAGTTTTCTAAGGAAGCACCATATTGACTAGCAAAGTGGCTGTACAAGCTTGCATTCCCACCAGCAGTGGAGGAGAGTTCCCCTTGCTCCACATCCTCTCCAGCATAAGCTGTCTTCTATGTTTTTTATCTTAACCATTCGGACAGGTGGTATCTCAGAGTGGTTTTGATTTGCATTTCCCAGATAATTAGGGATGCTGAGCAATTCCTTAAATGTCTTTCAGCCATTTGAACTTCCTCTGTGGAGAATTCTCTGTTTAGTTCTATAGCCCATTTCTTAATTGGACTGTTGGGCATTTTGATCTCTAATTTCTTGAGTTCTTTATATATTCTCAATATCAGCCCTCTGTCAGATTTGGGGTTGGTGAAGACCTTTTCCCATTCTGTAGGCTGTCGCTTTGTCTTGTTGACCGTGTCCTTTGCTCTACAAAAGTTTCTCAATTTCAACATGTCCCATTGATTGATTGTTTTTCTCAGTGTCTGTGCTACTGGTGTTATATTTAGAAAGTGATCTCTGGTGCCAATGCATTCAAGACTTCTTCCTACTTTCTCTTCTATCAGGTTCAGAGTAACTGGATTTATGTTGAGGTCTTTGATCCACTTGTACTTAAGTTTTGTGCACAGTGACAGATATGGATCTATTTGCAGCCTTCTACACATTGACATCCAGTTATGCCAGCACTATTTGTTGAAAATGCTTTCTTTTTTCCGTTGTACCTTTTTGGCTTCTTTGTCAAAAATTGTATGTTCATAGGTGTGGGGTTAATGTCAGGGTCTTCAATTCGATTCCATTGGTCCACATGTAGGTTTTTATGCCAGTACCAAGCTGTTTTTATTATGGTAGCTCTATAGTAGAGCTTGAGGTCGGGGACCATGATGCCTCCAGGTGGAGTTCCATGACTCCAATTGTCGAGAAAGAGGAGGGACTATAAGAGTGTGAATTGTTGAGACCAAGATTGGAAAAGCACAGGGACAAATAGCCAAACAAATGGAAGCACATGAATTATGAACCAAAGGCTGTGGAGGCCCGAGCTGGAGCAGGCCCTCTGGATAAGTGAGACAATTGAATAGCTTGAACTGTTTGGGAGGCCCCTAGGCAGTGGGACCCTGACCTGTCCTTAGTGCCTGAGCTGGCTGTTTGGAACCTTGGGCTTACACAGGGACACTTTGTTCAGCCTGGAAGGAGGGAACTGGAGCTGCCTGTACTGAATCCACCGGGTTTAAATGAATCCCCAGGGGAATCTTGGCCCTGGAGGAGATGGGAATGGAGGGGAGGGGATGGGGGGAAGGTGGGGACAGGGGCAGGATGGGGAGGACAGGGGAACCCATGGCTGATGTGTAAAATTAAAACACAAATATAATAAATTTTAAGAAAAGACTCAGAACTTAAAAAATTCTGTGTAGATGAACCTGCTTGTATTCACAGAACTCAAGATATAGAGACAGGAAGATAAGAAATTCAAGGTCATCCTCAGTTACATAGTCACGCTGAGACCAAACTGGGCTATATGAAGCCCCACCCCATATATTCTACAAAAAATTCTATAACCTATGTATAATGTGCATATGTAAATGTGTGATGAACAGAAAGTATTCTACAATGTGCATATGTATTTATTTCTTTTGTATACAATATTAACTCACAAAAACTGAAAAAAAAAAACAGGGAAACAACACCTTTCATAATAGCTTCAGAAATATATAATGTCTCTAGGTAAATCTAACCAAACAAGTGGAAAATAAGTATGAGAAAAACTGAAAAAGGCTGAAATTGAAGAAGATATCAACACATGAAAACATCTTCCATGATCATGGATTGGTAGGATTAGTGTAGTAATCTACCTAAGTCTTACCAAAGGCAATCTACAGACTCAACCCCATCCTCACTAGAATTCTAACACAATGCCTCAGAGATCTTGAAAGGACAATCTTCAGCTTAATATAGAAACACACACACACACACACACACACACACACACACACACACACACACATACACAGACGCACACATGGAAAATAAACAACAAACAAACAAGAAAAAAAAACAGGATAACTAAAACAATTCTGAATAGTAATAGAACTGATAGAGGTATCACTATCCCAGACTGTAGCTCAAATATTTCCTGTGTTCCACCTGGTCCTACAGCCTCTAAGACCCAATTAAACACACAGAGGCTTATATCAATTAGCAATTGCATGGCCATGGCCTATGGCTCAGTTTTCTTGCTAGCTAGCTCTTATAACTAAAGTCAGCCCATTTCTATTAATCTAGATGTTGCCATGTATTCCATGGCTTTACCTGTGTGCCATTACATGCTGCTCCCTGGACAGCAGGATGGCATCTCCTCAGCCTCTACCTTTCTTCTTCCTGTCTCTCTCCTGGATTTCCTGCCAGCCTCTAAGCTGACTTGCCATAAGCCAAACAGCTTTATTTACCAACCAATTAGAGCAATACATATTCACAGCATATAGAAAGACATCCCACAGCACTTCCCCTTTTCCTTCTAATCAAAAAGGAATGTTTTAACTTCAACATAGTAAAATTACATATAATAGAACAGTTATCAAGCAAGAATTACATTTACAAGATCTAGTCTATATTTTGCAAAATTAAAGAAAATATTCTATCATCTATCCTATACTTGTGTGTCTAAAGTTTCATAACTAATTTGTCTTTTGTCTTTTATCATAACAAAGGAGAATTATAATTATTTAGTCTTCAACAATATCAAAGACCTCAGATGGATGTAATATTGCCTAAGTAAACAGGAAGTACATTATAAGCAACTTCCATAAATCTAGAAATGACAGAGATATATATGGTGATATTTTATCTGTGCCCCCAATAAAGTTTATCTGAGGATCAGAGGAAAAAGCAAGCCACTATAAGTAAACATGGAAGGCAGGCAATAGTAGCATACACCTTTAATCCTATCACTTGGGAGGCAAGGATCCATATGGATCTCTGTAAATTCAAGGCCATACTGGGAACAGAGACAGGCATGGTGGCACATGCCTTAAATTCCAACACTGGTTAATTATAAAGTTCTGGAGGTCTTCTGTACAGACAGACGAGAAGTGACAGAGCTGGGCAGGAAGAGGAAGTGATGTAGCTGGGTGGAGAAGAAATGAGATGAGAGAACACAAAGGCATATAGGTGTGGGTAGACAGAAAGTAGCTCTCTTTGGCTGAGGATCTCCAAGTGGTGAGAACAGAGCTGGCTTCTTTCTGCTTTCCTGATCTTTCAGGCTTTATATTTGGCTCCAGGTTTTTTATTTAATAAGACCTTTCAAGATTTGTGTTACACCAGATCTCAAATTATACTACAGACTCTTAGTGTCTAAAACAACATAGTGTTGGCACAAAAACAGAGACACTGATCAATGGAGTCAAACTGAAGACCCAGGCATAAGTCCACATACCCAAAGGACACAAGGTTATTGATAAAGAAAGCAGAAAAACACATCGGGGAAAAAAAGGCCAACATCTTCATCACTTTGGGCTGGTTCACACTGGATAGCTTCAGGTTAAAAAAAAAAATTCCAAATAGATCAATACTTATCACCCTGCACCAAACTCAACTCCAAATGAATCAAAAACCTCAACATAAAACCAGATATACTGATAGAAGAGAAAGTGGGGAATAGCTTTGAACTGATTGGCACAGGAAAAGATTTTTCAACACAACACTGTCAGTACAAGCACTAAGATCAACAGTTAATAATTGGGACATTATGAAAATAAAAAGCTTCTATGTGGCAAAAGACATCATCATCTGAACAAAGTAGTAGCCTACAGAATGTGAAATGATTTTTATAAATTCCACATTAGATAGAGGGCTAATATCCAAAATATATAAAGAACTCAAAAATTAATATCAGGAAAACAAGTAATCCAATTAAAATGGGGTACAGATCTGAACAGAATTCTCCTAAGAGGAAACTCAAATAGCTGAGCAACACTTAATGAAATTTTCAGCATCCTTAGCCATCAGGGAAATTAAAATCAAAACTATTTTGAGATTTTATCTTACACCTGTCAGAATGCCTAAGATCAATGAAATGAGTGACAGCTCAGGCTAATGAGGATGTAAGGGAAACCCACGAGTGCAAACTTATAAGTCACTATGGAAGTCGGTGTGGCAGGTCCTTAGGAAGATAGGCTCAGCTATACCACTCTCGGTCATATGAAATTCTCAGGGAAATGGATGGAACTGGGAAAAATCCAGAGTGAGGTAACCCAGACTCAGAAAAACAAGCATGGCTTGTATTTGCTTGTATGTGGATACTAGCTGTTAAGTCAGGGATAACGAAGCTATAATCTATAGCATCACAGAGGTTAAGTGTAGAGTTAGAAACTAGGGGAGGACAGCTACATCTCCGTAAGAAAGGGAGAAAGATAGTTATGGACAGATGGGGGTTGGTGCAAT
This sequence comes from Onychomys torridus, assembly GCF_903995425.1. Lineage (NCBI taxonomy): Eukaryota > Metazoa > Chordata > Mammalia > Rodentia > Cricetidae > Onychomys > Onychomys torridus. The sequence goes on from NC_050459.1 coordinate 48,746,498, forward strand.
ATGAAGATCAAGAGAGGCACGTTAGAGAAGAGGGGGGTGAGGGGGAGGGGATATGGGAAGAGAGAGCTAAAATTAAAGGCCATTTGAGGGGCCATATGGAAACCTATACAGTAGAAGCTTACTAAAATATATGCCTATATGAAGGCAATCTAATTGAGACTGCCGGATAATGGGGGATGTAGAGCACAAACTAGCAATCTCTTGTCACCAAATGAAGCTTACTGTAGCAGTACTGCTTTACATTTAATTGAGTTGTTGGTGAAAGGGGTCCCATGGGGATCCCTAAATAATCTGGACTGTTGCCACAACTGTAGGTTTGTCTCATTATTAAAGACATCATCAACACAACGCATTGAACATGCAGAAGTCCAGCTGGTACTAACACAAAGCCTTTATCCCTCCTATGTCTTTGGTAAAGGAAGGTACTCTGGATTCTACACAAGAAGAAACATAAACAGCAATCTAGACACAAACCCATTGATCTACAGTGGTATCCTGCCTACGAGCTATTCTAGTGGAAGCATAGCACAAAGCTTGTGGATTAACTAAACCATTATCCATCTGATTTGACTTAAGGCCTATTCCACAAGATGGAAAACATGCCTAACACTGCTTGGGTGATGAAGAAATGGAGACTAGGTAGCCCAGAGACATAGGGTGAAGCCATACACTATTGTTCTAAAATTAAAATGCATGTAGCAATAAAATGACTCCTAATGACCTTCTGCTATACTCATACATCAGTGCCTTGTTCAGCCATCAACAGAGAAGCATCTTCCTGCAGCAGATGGGAACAAAAACAAAGACCCACATCCAGACATGCAAAGAGTTAGAGACCTTGGAACACTCAGCCCTAAACAGGATGTTGTCATCAAATCCCTCCCCTCAAGGCTGAGAGAACGCTGAAAAAGAGGGGAGGAAAGGGGAGAGATTAAGAGCCACAGGGAATGGAAGACACCAAATAAACACTTTCAAAATCAATATGCTCAGCACACATATGAACTCACAGAGACTGAGGAAGCATCCACAGGGCCTGCACATGTCTTCACCAGATGAGACCCCTGAACTGAAAGGAGAAGAGGACATGTGCCCCCTTTCCTAACCCAATTGATAGCCACTTGTAAATGAAAATTTAGTTCCTCCCAAGGGAGACTCACTTGAGAAACAAACTACTCTTACAACTACATGTCCAATAGTAGATGGCCAACAGGAAATTAACTCAATGGCATTTTTGGAGGTTCCTTGTCTCATAATGTCATGTCACGGTTTTCCTTTGTTTCTTTTTTCTTTTTTGATTTCAGCATATTATTTTGTATTTTTATTAGATTTATATATGTTTTCCTTCTCCCTTTTTATACTACAGTTCTGAGATATATATGTGTGTGTGTGTGTGTGTGTGTGTGTGTGTGTGTGTGTGTGTTATGGCTTCCAGTTTTTATGAAGTTTCTCACCCACCAACCCCACAGCTCCCCAGAGTTTTCTTAAGTGCAAGCATCAGGAAATATTAGATAAAAGGATTTAGATTGTGGAAATAAACAGAAAATAAAGCATAGCCTCGAGAGGGCCTGAAACCTATTCCAACGGGCCCTGTCTCTGCTCCAGGGTATTTATAGAGATACCAAGGGATGGAGCAAAAGACCTTCCCCCAGTGCAGCCAAGTACAGACCATCTCAGACACCTGCACTCATGCCCGTGGGTCCTAACCATCCTCTCTATGCAGACCTGCTGGGTAAAGCCACAAAGAACCTGAAAACGGGCTCCCACACTGAGTGTGAGAATGAGTGGGACTCTGTTTCTTGTGCCTTCTCTTGGGCTCTTTTCCTTCTGTTTTTGTTGTTTTGTTTTGTTTTGTTTTGTACAATTACAGTGTATTAGTTTGGGGTTTATCTTTTTATATCATATTTTAAGTTTTTTTCATTATTGTCCTTTAGCCTGTTTGCTTTCTAATGAAAAATAGAAAAGGAGTGGATCTAGATGGGATGAGCGGTGAGGAAGAAATGGAAGGAACAGAGAGAGGAGAAATTGTAACTAGTATATGTTATGTGAGAAAAAAATCTATTTTCAATAAAATAAAAAAATTAATTTTTAAATTTATTTTAGAAGTACAGAAAGAGTGCCACAGTAGAAAGAGTTTCCATATATCCTACACCCACTTTCCCCTGCTGTTGATAGCTAATGCTAGGATAATACATTAGAATTAATATCCCAGTATTTACACATTATTTTTAATAAAGCCCACACATTATTCAGATACTTTAGTTTTAACATAATGTTCATTTTCTACTTGAAGATCCCATCAAAGTTACTACAGAGCTTTCAGCTGCCATGTCTCATTAGACATCTCATGGCTGTGACAGCCTGTTAGCATTTCTTTCCTAAGGTCCTTGAGAGTTTTAAGGAGTACTAGGCAGGTATTTTGCATATTTTCTTCATTAGTCACTCTTACAAAAATCATTAGATGTAGCCAGGGGGTACACTTCCCTTAGTCTCAAGCTTAAATATGCAAAAAGAGTGTCATTAATTCACCGATAGGAAGCCTATCAGTAAGGGGCTTCTTGCATGTAGAAGTTTGGGTATTTTTCTAGGATTCCTGGTGTGAAAACAGTATCTTGATAGTTGTGAAGTTTTTTAAAAATGCATTTTCAGACAAATGTCTTTGTAAACTGTGCGGATGAAAATGGCTGTAAAGACAGTTCTGAGATATTAGGTGTCAACATTCAGCATTAGATGCTGTTCTGAATTAAAAGCTTGACTATATGGGATTCACTCATCTAATAAGAACTCTGCTTTGTAGCCAATAGTGGTAATGGTGATTCATTCTCTCTCTCTCTCTCTCTCTCTCTCTCTCTCTCTCTCTCTCTCTCTCTCTGTGTGTGTGTGTGTGTGTGTGTGTGTGTGTGTGTATTTTCCACAAGAAAAAAATTAAAAATTATGTAATGAATATTCACAGAGTTTCTGTTTCACAATAGGGCCAGCTGCACAGAAAACTTAGTTCAAGCATCATTTTTAACAACCTATTTTTTATTCCTGTGGAGCTTCTCTGTTCCCTCTTCCCTGATTAAGTCTTCTAGTAAACCATTAATGATCATGTCTTAAAGAAACCAATTTCAATTTCCCCTGCATGGTAACAAAGTTAGATCCTAAGTACCAATTGTTAAACTTTAAAAGAAAGGAACAAGTGGCTATACAAAGCTACCTTTCACAGGGATTGTGATCTGTAATAAGTGAATGCAGGACCTTGTCACTACAACTGTAAGCCATTATATTGGGGATAAAGGTCACACATTGTGTGGGATTGCTTTTACTGTCTTTTGTAATGACTATGCCATTTGTTTTTCAAATGTTTTGTAAATGAGGATTTTGTTGTTTTGTAAGCCAGACACTATTTTTAGTCCTGTGGCTTTTTCAAACAGATCATACACACAGGACATCTTATGCAATCAATAGACTCGATCCATGGCTAAGAAGAAGAAAATAGAAAAATTATGTACCTTGGCATATAATTCAATGTATCCTGCAATTTCATTTAGTTCTATCTTGTGAGTTCCAGAATTTGTACACTTTTTAGCTTACCCTCAGGAAGACATGGAAATCATGTCCACTCAGGGACACCCCTAATACAGACCTAGCCTCAGTGGCTTTCCTTAGGCATGGAGGCAAATTCTATAGCCTGTTCTTCTATCCTTAACTCTAAAGCCAGAACCACATGGCCAAAGCTGTTAAATTCTGCTGCTTACTGGGGCTGGAAATGGCCCACCTCATTCAATGGCTTCTTGACCAGCTTTCTGTTATTCACTGCCTAAACTTGGCTGCCTTGAAACTGGGTCTCTAGTCCAGACTGGCCTCAAACTTAGGTTTCTGCCACCCTCTGCCTTCCCAGTGCTGGGATTAAAGATGTGCATCACCACACACGGCTCTAAGCTTTCCTTTAGTTCCTTTTTACAAGTTGAAAACTTAGCTGGGTGTGGTCTTGCCCTGAAGTCATCGCTCCCTTTATTCCATTTCTTCATCCATTTATCTCCCTGAACACGGGATTTACCTCTACTCCACTTCCTAGTACCACTTTTCTCAATCTAGACATTTTGTATTTTTCATTTGTTCAGCTTGCTCCTTTTCGTTATAAAATTCTCTATTAGCATTAACACTAATAACCACAAGACAGAGTCTATACTGGCTGTTTTGAGATTTCCTCTGCCAATGGCACTAATCCAAATCTCTTCACTTTAGTCTCTGGCAGACTCTTTAGACAAGGGCAAAAATCAGCCACATTCTTCACCAAAATATCATAAGGCTGGTCTCTAGGGCACATATTAACACTCTCCTCCTCTAAAACCTCTTGAGTGAGCCCCCCTACAATTCAAATAACTATTAGCACCACTGTCTTCCAAGCGCCTAGTAGTACTGTCCATTAAGCAGTGCTTAAAGCATTTGACTGCTTTGATAACCCAAAGTACCAAAGTCCAAATTCATCCAAACAGAAACATGTGAGGCCCATCACAACAGTACCCCAGTCCCTGGTATGAACTTTGTCTTAGTTATGTTTTCTATTGATGTGAAAATCCAACATGACCACAACTACTCTTATAAGAAAAACGTTTAATTGGGGTGGCTCACTTACAATTCAGAGGTTTAGTCCATTATCATCATGGCGGGGAGCATGGCGGTGAGCATGGCTACAAGGTGCTGGCTACATCTTGATTAGAAGGCAACAGGAAGTGGATTGTCTGTTATACTGAGTGAAATTTGAGCAAAACATACCTCAAAGCCTGCCCCTACAGTGACATACTTCCTCCAACAAGGCCACACCTCCTAATAGTGCCACTTCCTATGAAGTTATGGGGGACCAATTACATTGAAACTACTACAGTGTCTCAGCAACTCATTAAATAACCTGGAAAGATTAACAGACACTGAAGAAAACACTGGAGGACATCACCAATGACAGGGTAACTTTTATTTGTTCTTCGGCAAGTAGATATTAAAGGTTTCCTGGAAAGGTGAACTACATAACTAGGCAACTTTTGTTTTTAGTAGACTTCTCAACCTCCCCCATTCATAACTTATTGCCAGATCTCTCTATGAGGCGCAAGCCCATGTCTTTGCATAGCTCCAAATGCTATCGAAACTTCAACCACCTGGCCCTTGTTGAAAGTCTCACACTTTGTTCATGGCTCTAATGCTTATGTGCAATAATGAATGCAAAATCCCCTTTTTCTAAATTATCTGTCTATTTTCAGCTCATTATAGGACACATTTGCCAATACTGTCTCGAATGTTCAGAACAAGTATTGTTATAGAATAGAGAACATGGAACTTGTTTAAAGCGCTTCCTTTTTAGTGTGTTGCACCAAAGCTTTCCAAATCATCCCTGCTCCAACATAAGCACAAAATACCAGGCTAAAGTATCATATTCTGCAGATACTTAATTTTCTATTTCAAGTGGGAGTAGTATGGGTAAACACAATATTCAGAGTATTATTATATCTATAAAATACAATAAATGAACAAATATGCAAAATCCCTTGATCAGTTTCTTTCTTGTTCCCATTAAAGTGCTATCTTAGTTGAAATTTTAATAAATGAAAGTGTTGTCTCACTTATAATTTTATGTAGTTCAGAGTTAGCATTTCTAGAGTTGAGTCAACCACAGAAAGAAAGGAGAAAGTGAAAGTAAAGGGTTTTATTTGATTCCATTCCTTATATGGTACATTTGGGCTGATAAAAATCCTGGCTTTTTTCCCAAGATCTAAGAACATTTTACAGTTTTCTGTATTTGCTAAAGCTACACTAACTACATTCTATAAACTGCTTGACATACCACATCCCAAATTTGTTGCTTCTTGTTTCTGGCAGTTAGGAGTCTAAAATGAAGATGTTAGCAGGGCCACATTCATTCTGAAACACAGAGAGGATTCCTTCCTTGGCTCCATCTGACTTCTAGTGGTTTGCCGGCCGCCCTTTTCATTTCTGGCCTTACAATGGTTGTGTTTTAGTCTGTATTGTCTGGCCACATGGCATTTTCCTTGTTTTATCTTGATACTGCTCTCTTCTTATAAAAACAATTGTCCTGGTGAGTTAAGAGCCTACCTGATTCTAGTATGAACTGATCAAAGCATAACTGACAGTCTCAGGGAACTCTTATTTCTAAATAAAGTCCTCAACATATTTGTGTGCAGAGGGGAGGACACAATCTAATACATAACATCTCATCATTTATACCAATTATTCATTACATGTATAATAATTCGGCTTTCTAGAGTTATTCTGAAAAGTGGCATTATATTTCCACCACTGATATTCATTCATCCAATCTGAGTCTGGGGGAGAGAGAGGCATCCTCTCCTTCTCTAGATGAGAAATCACTACTTACAATTAATACACAGTAATGCTTCCTGTAAGACAAATGGGTAAAAAATGTGGTGGAATCAGTAGTGTTCTTCTTAGCTTGAGGTGATTTTTACTTTCTAATTGTTCTAATGTTTTTTTAATAAGTTCCATTAGTTCAGTAAGATAGTCTAACAATTTAATTTCTAATTGTTTGAATATTTTATACTGTTTCTGTAATGAGACTTACTACTTCAATAGGACATTCTTAAAGGGAAGGGATTCCTAAAAGAGCATAGTATAAAACATCTAAGACCTACATCCTAAGCTATCTGCCGACTGCTCTAGATGACGTATTATACTTAGGTCATTTTGTAGAATACCTTATTGTTCCTCCACCATTAGTTTGACAAACATCTACCAAATCATTACCTGTCAATTACTATTCTGTGCTAAGGATAAAAAGTAGATCAAGATAGGATATAGCCCTCCTCTCAAAGAGTGTATAGACAGGGAGGGAAGAAGAGGAAAAAGCCAGGATACAAAAACCATCACAATTTATAAAGAAGAAAGCAAATTGTGTCAGAAATGCAAGGAAAGTTTCTATGTGTCTCCGTTTTCTGCTGGCACTCACACAGGAAGAAAATAGCTGAAGTCTGCGTCTTCAAGGATGAGATAATGTAGACAAGTAAGAGTTTTGAGAAGGAACTTCGTTGAGGCAGGAGGATCACCACCACTTCCAGATCAGTCTATTCCAAAAAGAATGAAACAACGTTTCAAGAAGAAAAAGCAGAAGAAAGAAAAGAAAAATGGAGACTAGGTTTGGTGATTGGATGAATTACATTTTAAAGTTATCTATAGAGAAGTGGCAGGCAGAGGGCCAGCACCATGCTGGTGGTAGAGAAAGAGTGTCAACATTTCTAAATCTGTACCTGATTTCTAGGTATAAAGTACATGACAAAGTCCTATTGGCAAAGCAAAGAGGTGACAGAGATCGAGGGAGGCTGAAGGGAGGGAGAGAACAAGGAACTGTCAATTAGGTTACATTCTAAGTAAGTTCCAAGGTGCTAAGAAAATGTCAATTAGCATATCATTTTCATAAAGGTTAACAAAATAGAGAAGCAAATAATTATAAATTACTAGATTAATACATTGGCACATAACCATACAATGAAACAATTGTCTAATTATTTTGTAAATGCATTATAAAGTAGTAAGTCTCAATTGTTTGGGCATTAAGACTATTGGATTCTCCTAAAAATTATGGAGAACTCAAAAGGCCTTATTACTGTGACTTATTCTACAACATTAACCACAGATCTGATCTTCCTGTTCAAATTCTGTAAGTCAACTCAGATTCCACTGTCCTGTTCTCTGGGAATGGGGCACTGAGTAATGACTTCTTAGATGTGTGGACCAGCATGAAGTCATGCCTTTAATGAAATAGCAAAGAGACAAAAACCAAAGTTGCACCTTGACAATTCCAAGCTAAGTTGTTTTAAAATCTGAGTATAAATAATAGAATCTTTTTGAAATGATTAAAATGTCCTGACCAGATTTTTAGATAAATTTCTCCATGAGAACTTAGGGATGGGAAATTATAAAGAACCTCATGGGTTAGCTAGTTCAGTATGCAATGCTAGCTGTAATGACAGCCCTTTCCCAGTTTACTCTTTTGTGTGATTAAACTGAGTGAAATTTAGCTACAATTAAGTTTGTAAAGTGGTAGAGTCTTGGTATAATAATCATGATCAAGGCATTTTATAGTCACCTGTGTTTGGGTCTCTCAGCATTCATTCTAACTGTAAGCTAGGATTCCTTTGACACCTCCATTGATGTAACTCTCCCTAGTTACATGAGGCAAATGTAATGCTAATTTGGTATTAAACAACAAAATACTTCCTAGGTAGAAAACAAATGCCTATTCTTCTAATCCTCCCCCTTGGGATGACACAGAAAAACCCAAGTTCCCTTTCCTCATGTTTTTCTTCAGTACTTAGAAGTGTTTTCCCAAATAGCCTCATTTTTCAGTCTAGATATTCACAGAATCTTCATCATAAGGTTTCACATCTCTTTACTATCTTTATCATTTTTTTTCTTCTGGATATATGTTGCTATAAATAGTGTGTCAGATCTGAACACAAAATTCCAATATGTGTGTTGTGGAGTAATGAGTGGGACCGACTGATTCTATCATTAGAGCTGAATAGAGGCTCTGTCTTTTCCTAGAGACTTTGTTATCTTGCTTCATTTTCTGTCGTGAAATATTTGGGGAGTTTATTTTTCTACTTAATTTTTGAATTGTATTCCTTACTCCTTAAAATCTAGCCCTTGCTACAGCATAACAACCCAAGAATACTTCTGGCTCTCAGAGTCTTCCTCTGAAACCTTACCTTCCTTCACCAGTCCTATGAGATACTTCTCTCCTTGGATTTGACGGGAATTCATTTGGTGTTTCAATAGCAGAACATCTGAGACAACTTATCAAAAATAGATTTATTGGGCTCACAGCTCTGGAAGATGGGAAGTCCAAAGGAATGCTGCTGGTATCTGAAAGCAGACTTGATGAGTCCTGATATACTATGAACAAAGTGGCATATTCAAGACAAAATAGGGAGCATGCCAGTTCCTTGATTTTACCAGAAATCCATTGCTGTGGTGAGGACTCAATACTTGAATCAAGACATTCAGCCATTGAGAAAGAATATTTATGACCAAATCACCACCAGAAGGCTTCACTAACTGAAACTGGTATGATGGCAGTTCAATTGCATGAAATTTAGAAAGGTGCTGTTTTTGAAATGATAAGTTCACAATTAAGTTTCATTTGTCCTGTGGGATTGTGGTTGACTGGAGGATAAATTTAATATAAACAGCACAATAATACCCAGATATGTATGATTCCTCCAACATAATAGGGAAAATATACAGAAATGTTGTATTGTCAATGATAGGCATATTTTAAAAGGATTCAGAAAAATTCATTAACCAACTTATCTGTTTTAATGTGATGATAGTTCTGAGGGGTAAATGTTACTTAGCGCCAGAAATTCACCAATCTCGTGATTAAAGTATACTCCATCTTCTTTAAGCCAAATGCATTTATTTGGAGTTTCTAGCTCTTTCTGTATAAACCAGTCAAGATTTAAAATAATGGTTTAAAAAAAAAAAAAGCTACTCTGAACAATGTTTGTTCAATCTCTGTCCCTCATATAGTTCAGAATCCGGATGCATGGCTTTCCTGCCAGAAGTAAATGCTGGCTTCCATTTGTTTTCATATCCTGTTGCCTCCAGAGCTCCATAGAGAGAAAGTGCTATATTAGCAATTCCCAAGACTGTGGCTTTTGTGGTGATACTATATTTGTAAAATGTGATTTTATTTGTATGTTAATAAAGTTGCCTTGGGGTCAGAGCAAGCCATAGCAGAAGCTGGGTGGTGGTGGTGCACGCCTTTAATCCCAGCACTTGGGAGGCAGAGCTAGGCGGATCTCTGTGTGTTCAAGGATACAGGCAGCATGGCAACACATGCCAATACCAACCATAGAAGACCTGGAGGTCTGTACAGACAGGCAGTGACAAGGAGGTCATGTGGCTGGGTTTACAACCAATGGGAAAGCAGAACAGAAAGTCTATAAAAAGAAAAAACATACAGAAGTAGCTCTGTGGCGGAGAGGAAAGACAGCAGAAACAGTGAATGGTAAGGTTTTTAGTTCTTGCTCTGACCTCATGGCTTTTAACTCTGCAATTGAATCTGTGTTTCTTATTTAACAAGACGGTTACATCCACAGGCTTTCCTAGTCAGCTGCTTATTTAATTAAAAAGATGGAAGAGAAGTCCATTTGTTTGGAGCTACATAAATGTTCTTACACAGGATTTCCTCCCTTATAATTCCTCCTTTAACTTTCTGATATATGGAGACCTTTAACTCCACCTTTAATCTCAGCTGAGAACAGTAAGAACCTTGGTCCTGTAATTGACAACATTGGCAATGAAGGAAAACTATAATAACCATTCTTAATTTCTCTCTCACTTGCACTGTAAAGTATTTCACAAGTCTACATGATCAAATCCAGCTCATTGGTGGAAGCTGAATGGTACAAATAACACACGTGGTGCTGAAATCATAGCTGACATGTGTAGGATTCCAGGGGAAAGATGATAAACTGTTGGCTGAATATGTCAGTCTGACAGCTTTATTTCCTATTTCAATTCACATTCTTTCTCCTAAAGAGTTTTTTCACCTCATAGCTGCAGTAGACAGATTCTTTAAAACACACTGTAAGAATATTTGCAGTATCAGAAATGTTCTTTTTCATTCCTTTTTGACAGTATCTTGTTATGTAAACTGGAAAACAACATAGAACTCAAATAACTGACTAACCCATAAAATGCTTTATATTATTGTAGATATAGTTATTTATAAAATATAAATGTCACAGGGATATAGCACTACAAAAAAAGAGAAGTAGTGGTAATTAAAATACCATTAAGAGCAGAATTACAATAAATATTAATATAAAATGTGAAAATATTTCATATACAATACATATGTGTATTACATGTACATATAGTATTTCATGTAATTTTAGCATACATAACTAAAGTGTGATACATGTAGTTCACATTACAATCAGGTCTAGAATGCATAACCCATATTTTAATTATGTGAAACAATTTTTAAATTTAAATATACTTTGATCATATTCTTCCCCTCTCCCAAGTCCATTCAGATCTTCTCTCCCTCCTTACCCAGCCAACTTTATGTTCTTCATCAAAAAACAAACAAAAAACAAATACAACAAAATCCCCAGGAACAAAGAAAACAAAACACCCCCCCAAAAAGAATCAAATCCACCAAACTGTAACCAAATGAAAGCACACAATAAATAAATAAATAAATAAATAAATAAATAAATAAGTAAATAAAAAATAAATAAATAAATAAAACTATGGAGTTTATCATATATTAGTCAACTAGGCCTGAACATGGGGCTTGTCCTGGAGTGGTTGACATTCTCAGTGTCACTCTGTTGGAGAAAACCTTATAATGAATAGTATTTAACATAACAAAAAAAGCATTTTGTGCAAGCTGTATCTCAGGACCCATGGTCTATACATTATCTTTTTAAAGCATGTACTTCCTTATGAGGCACGTCCTACTCATCTCCTTTCTTTACACAAGGATAGAGAAGTGTATTCAGCTAACAGCAATGTTGTAATAGATGGCACAGTAAGGCACTGTATTTTCCCATTTTATATTACCCTATTATACTCAAAAGAAAAAAAAAAAAGATAGTTCAGGAAAGTATTCCCCAGACTTTCCAATTTGGCACTAGACTTCATTATACCTTGAAAATTATTCTTAGCATAGAATATTGAAATTACTTGTTATTTCAGAGCATGGGATTTTTGGAGTGACAAGTTTCAACTCGGATTTGGATTTTAACTTTGTAGCAGTTAACCCACAAGGCAAATATTAAGTGTGGAAGTATTGAAAATGCCACCATGGAAAACTATGTAAAGGATCATTTTAACAAGGATTTCTTTCAGTTCCTCTTAGAACATTCATCATATTAAAATAGAAATAATTTAATAATAATCAAATCAATAATTAGTATCATAATTCCTGCCATAACTGTGTATAAAAAGAAAATAAAAAGAAACCCTCAACTAGAGGTTGCAAAGTAAGTGTTAATTGTTGATATTGCTTTCAACTAGAGGTTGCAAAGTAAGTGTTAATTGTTGATATTGCTTTCTACTTTATTGAAAAATCTCTACATGCACTGATAATAGCTTCCTTTGATAATAAGCATATAAAGAGTCAAGTGTTGGATCACTATACAAAGTCCCTAGCAGTTACTTATAATGCATATCTACTGTACAGTAGCTAACATACAAATAGCTCTAGGCACTGTGGTAAAAGAGGATCCCAAATCAGAAGACGCGATTTAAGCCTTTGAGAATTATGTCTAGAGGCTTATGTTGTGGCTTAGCTGTCAGAATGCCTTCCTATCATATTCAAAGCTCTGAGTTCAGCCCCCTACAGCACAAAAATCAGTGTGGGGGTACACATCAGCACTTGGGAAGTGGAAGCAGGAGTATCAGAAGTTCAGGGTCATCGTTGGATGCATTAGGAGTTTGGACTCAGCCTAATGAGAGACTGATTCAAAGATAACAAGAAATGGAAAGCACACTGGTTGTAAAATTATTCAATAATAAGCTTCCCCCAACCGCAATGTTTTAACCAATAATGTGTCTCTACATTAACTACCACCCACTACAGTAAAAAGCTTCTTTGACAGCTGCCTAGTTCTTTCTTGCCTCCCCCTTCAGCCTTTCCTTCTAGCTACATGCATTCATTTGTGACACCTGCCAATCTGCAGAACCAGTTTCTACGAGGAACCACCCATGACCAGACTAGGCAATGACCCAGAGTGGGCAACAGCAACCGAAAACCAGAACACCCATTCAACAAACATGAGACCAGATATCTATGCCAAGAAGCACTCCCACTGTCATAAGTGCAAATGTCTAGATTCCAGCAACCCTCTTGCACTAGGCCGTGAGAAAAGCAATTTGGCTGAAGCACATGACAAGGACTTCAAAATGGCAGTTGTAAATGTGTTCAAGAACGTTAAGGAGGTTATAAATAAATGTGTTAGTAAAGACCATGAAAACACAAACAGTCGCCGGGCGGTGGTGGCGAACGCCTTTAATTCCAGCACTAAAGGAGGCAGAGGCAAGTGTATCTCTGTTAGGTCGAGGCCAGCCTGGGCTACCAAGTGAGTTCCAGGAAAGGCACAAAGCTGCACAGGAAAACCCTGTCTCGAAAAACAAAACAAAAAAACCAAAACACAAACATTTGAATGGAATAATGAAAACAATTCAAGACACAAAAGTAGAATTTAACAAAGAAATAGAGCCACTAAAGAAAAACCAAACTTAAACAACTGGAAAGGGATGTCAAACAAACAAAAAAAATCTCAGAGGTAAGCCTCACCAATGAATTAAAAAACATGAAGGAGAGATTTCAGGTCTTGAAGACAAGGTAGAAGAAATGGAAAGCTGAATCAAAGCAAATGTTAAATCTAGAAAAAAAAATGCATGGATAAAACATCTAAGAAATGTAGAACACTTGAAAAGAACAAAAACACAAATAATAAGTAGAGAAGAAGAGGAAGAAATCTGGGCCAGAGAACAGAAGACTTTTTTAAAATTATAGATGGACATATGTCCAATCTAAAAAAGAGATGACTATTAGGTACAGGGAGCATGCAGAACACAAAATAGATAGGACAAGAAGAGAAATTCCCTATGACACATAATAAAACACTAAACATATAATAAATTCATAAATGCTATTAAAAGCTACAAGAGAAAAAGACTAAGTCATATATCAAGGAAGACCCCTTAAAATAACAGCTGATTTTTCAACGAAAACTCTGAAAACCCAAAGAAGCATGTTCAACACCTCTGAGAGACCACAAATTTCATCTCAAATTACTATGCTCAGAAAAACACTTAATCACAATGCACAGATAAAGAAAAACATTCCATACTAACACTAATTTAAGTGGATTTCCCCACCAAACAATGTCTACCAAAGGCCCTAGAGGGAAAACATGAGTCTGAAGATGTTAGCTACACCCAAGAAGACACAAGAATAAATAATCCCAAAACAGTAACTCAAAACAGGTGTGAAAACTCCACAGAATAAGAAAATAATATCAACCAATGAATACTGTTCATTAATAACTCTCAGTATTAAAGTTCTCAATTCCCCATTTAAAAAAAAAAAAAGACTAACAGATTGGATCAGAAAACAGGATCCATCTTTCTGCTGTATCCAAGAAACACACCTCATCATCAAGAAGAGATACCATATTAGAATAAAAGGATAGAAAAAGGTATTCCAAACAAATGGATACAAGAAGCAAGCAGGTATAACAAGTTTAACACATGACAAAATAGACTTCAAACCAAAACTAATTAGAAAAGAGAGAGAAGGAAAGTACATACTCATCAAAGGAAAATCCACCAAGAGGATATAGGGATATATATAACACAGGGCACCTAAGCTCATATAGGAAATACTACTACAGCTAAAATCACACATTGACCCTAACACAGTGATAGTGGGTGACTTCAATACCTCACTATCATTAATAGACAGGTCTTGTAGACAAAAACTAAACAGAGAGACATTGGAGATAAAATGATATAAATCAAATTAGTGTATCTACAGAATATTCTACCCAAACACTAAAGAATATACTTTCTTCTCAGCATCTCATGAAACTTTCTCCAAAATTAGCCATAATAACTATGTTGTTGGGTCCTTCCTGAGGGTCCCTGACTTCTCTAGCTATGGATTTTGACCATGCTTAAAGCACTAGGCATGATTTCCCTCCTGTGGAACAGGCCTCAAAGCCAACCAAGAAAGTAGAAGTGACTGAATGCTCTGCCATAGATGGGGCATCTCTATCAACACTTCCTTCCCAAGACTCAGAGAACATGGTGACTCAGGAACTGGAAAGATAATGAAGCTGGAAGATGGGAATGGATGCTGTGAAACCGTCTTCTAAGCACACCATGGCTATTGAACACATGAACTCATAGCAGCTGTGGTTATCTGTGGTTATCTGCAGGAGAGCCAATCAGTTAAAAATTCTCATGGGTACTGGGTAGGGGTAAGCCCCACCCCTAGCTGAGTGGATATTGCCAGTTGATGGCTGCTAGGAGAAGGAGAGCCACTTTCATTTAGGAGTATGGCCACTTGTAGGTACCTATGCTCCCGTGGAGGATGCCAGGTCTATGTAGATAGTGGCACTAATTAGAATGGATGAGTTATAAATTTAAAGTAAATGAATAGATAATACAAAAAGAAAATATAAAGTTAGAAGAGATAATTGGAGACTTGCAGCCAATTGGAGGTATGGTTGAAGACACATTATATACATTTATAAAGTTTTCAAAAAATATAGTATGATTTAACAATATGGTTATCTAATGCTTCCATGCTTAAGTAGTAGTATCAAGGCCATTTAGAAAATATTTTGTATTATTATAGCTGATAGCAACTCAATTTTTACATTATAGCAGAAATTAATATAATTAGATTCCATGTTTTCATTGAATAGTTATATGTAACATTGGGATTTTTCTGAGTCTAAAATGTTATGGTAGTAAGCCAGTATGAATATTGGCTGGAGTTACTGCATTATTGAGGTTGGAGTTACATTAGGAAACATTCATATTGTGGAGGGAATTCTTAGTAATAATTACAATTATTTCAGATTGATTTATTTTATTCTTTTATATATCTGAGTGTTTTGCCTACATGTATGTATGTATACTATGCAATGAGAGTTAAAAGCTGTTGTGTGCCACCATGTTAGTGCTAGGAACCTAGCCCATGTCCTCTGCAAGAGGACACAAGTGATCTCAGATGCTGAGCCAACTCTCCAGCCCAATACATAAATTTCTTTCAGGTCAAATGTTTTTATGTTAATTCATGACATTTGTCCTTCACAATAATTTTGCTAACCCAACATAATTACTTCAAAATAAAGAATGTCATGTCATTGTTCTTTAAAGCATCGTGTCTGTAAATTTTGCTTACAGAGAGAAATGACAACATTCAGTGTAATTGTGAAGGAAACATCATGTTTCCTCTATGCAACAATATGCTTGTCAAGTCTCAGAGCTTCTTGCACTTGACACGTGACCTTTAGGTTTGTTTTGCATGGTCTGCACCTTTCTTGTTCTGAGTCGTATTAGTTTTGTTTTGAAATGAAATACATTAATTACTACCATTCTTTTTATGTCGAATCTTGGACACTGCTTCCAGAAGAGTCACGGTTTGAAGTGGTTCAAAATCTTAGAACTCTGAAAGGTAAAGGAAGTTGTTTTATGCCAAACATGACAAAAGCTTAGTTAAAAGGAAATAAATGTTGAATGAAGGTTGGACAGACTTAGTTTTCTTTGTGTTCATCTCAACCATACCTTGGAAGCCTATTAACTATGTTAACTTATGTAACAAATGTCATCACACACTCATGCCTCTGAAAGCTTCTATGTTCTTGTAGGCAGAATTACAATTTTAAAACTTTAAGGGAGAGAAAGTATGACTGTATAAAAGCACTTATGGGAAGGGACTTTCTATACTTCTCCAACAATCAGTCTTATTTTTCT
The DNA here is from genome assembly GCF_903995425.1 of Onychomys torridus. Taxonomy (NCBI): domain Eukaryota; kingdom Metazoa; phylum Chordata; class Mammalia; order Rodentia; family Cricetidae; genus Onychomys; species Onychomys torridus. The sequence goes on from NC_050459.1 coordinate 48,763,016, forward strand.
CACTTGTCCTGGCAGGCCACTCATCCTTGCTATTAACTTGCCTGCCCACCTTTGCCTCTGTCAATTGAGTTATTGATTTTTCTCTTCTAGCCTCACATTTGCATTCCATTGCCCTTAATCCTGTTTCTGCCAGAGATTTCTTGGGACAAATTATGGCTCTTTTCTCTCTCTTCTTGTTAACACATAATCATTGTTCCTAACCACCCACCCTCAGTTTTCTTTCAGACCATGAAGACTTCTTCTAGTTCCATTTCAGAGTCCTCCATAGCTTTCAGATAGGAAGGCTAACCACTCACAGGGCTGATTTTATTCTGAGTTATGGTAGTGTCAAAAGAATTTCTCTTCATAACTCTTTACACTCTGTGTGTGTGTCTGTGTCTGTGTGTGTGTGTGTGTGTGTGTGTGAGTGTGTGTGTATGTGTGTGTATGTGTACAGAAGTGAGTGTGCTATGTGGCACATGGGATCAGAAGATAACTTGTGGGAGTCATCTCACTACTTCTCAGGTGAGTCCTGGGGATTTGGGTTGTCAGATTTGGTAGAAAGCACCAATACCCAATCAGCCATGTTGCCATCCATGTCTTCATAATAATTCTTGTAGAACCTGTTAATTATTTTTCCTACTGTTCTAATTTTTATTGGGCTATTTTCTTTCTTCCTTGTACTTGCTTTTTATTTTTTACAAGTACACTCTTTTTATATTTCCTAAGATACTATAAAAGAAGGAATATCTATGAGTTCCATGGCTTTGGATAAAAGCAACCCAAGACTGGAAGATTAATTGGAAGAATTGAAACATACACCTCTAAAGCTTGAAAACTAAAATCCATATATAAGAGAAAATGCAATATTTGACCTTTTGTTTCTGGGTTACTTCAATCAGGATGATTGCTCTAGCTCCACCCATTTACCTGCAAATTCCATAATTTCCTTTTTCCTAACAGATGAATGATGGTTTACTGTGTAAATATACTGTATTTCAATTATTCACCCATCAGCTTAAAAACATCAAGGCTAGTTTCACCTTCTGATGTTGTAAATAGAGCAGCAAGGAGCTTGCTTGAGCAAGTATCTCTGTAGTAAGACTTTGAGTCCTTTTGGTGTATGCCCAAGAATGATGTAGCAGGATCTTGAGGTAGATCAATTTTCAGTTTTTGTGGAACTTTCATACTGAATTTTATACTGTCTGAACAAGTTTGCACTCTTGTCAGTAATGAATGAGTGTTGCTCTATCTCTGCAACTTCATTGCCATGTGCTATCATTTTTTTTTTTAATTGATCTTGGCCATTTTGACTGAGGTAAGATAAGGTTAGCTAGCTTGTGACAGATCAAGTCGGAGGAGGGGATAATCAAAGAATTTACAAACAGAGTCTAGTGTTGTAAAAAGATAAAGGGAAAGGTAGAATTGAAGAATTAAGTGAGGAGAGGGGTAAGAATGAAGGGTAAAAGGGGAAAATATAGGGAGGGAAACAAGCAATAAAGGCCTTTTGAAAAGCTAAATGCAATGTACTACTGCTGAGATTTCCTAAACTATAGGTATATATGAAAGAAATTTAAACTGAGTCACCATATAATGACAGAGACAGTGCTCCAACTAGATATTTTAGGTCACCAAGTAAAATCTCTAGTGCCAGAAATGGGTTACAAATTGTTGAGTCATTGGCTGAAGAGGTCCCATAGGTCCTGCTCCCTCTACCTCCCTGGCTACAAATCACAGGCCATTGCCAAAGCAATTGGTTGCCTTCCACAGTCTGCTGGTAATGCCTTATTGCTGAAGATGCCATTGTTTTATAACATCAAACATTGAGAAATTGAGCTGGTGCCCAGTTAGAAGCTTCTCCGCTACTGACTTGCATTCACAGTGCTGGAATGTACTCTGTGCACTACCAGAGGAAAAGAGTAATCATCAATATCACCTGGCTACAAATTCTGGGATCTATAGCCATGGCCCACCTGTAACATATACAGATGCAACATTATGTGATAAAAAGGTTATGGGAGTGACCAACCTCTTTTTGATTGGTTTAAGGCTCACTCCATGAGCTAGAATCTATATTCGATGCTGCAAAAGGGCTAAGAATCTGAGATTAGGGAAAAACTTGCTATTATTATTATTGTAAATGAACACAACAATACAATGATTCCAAATGGCATACTGTGATACCCATAGATCAGTACATTGCTCAGCCATTATTAGAGAAGCCCCTTCTTTCAGTAGATGATAGTTACACAGAGACCCTCAACTGAACAATATGTAGAGAGTGACAGACTTTGGAGCCCTCTGTCCTAAATGAGATATCAATATCAAACCAACCTCCTAAAAGTTAAAGACTATATGTGGAAGAGCCTCAGAGGTGGTAGATGACTCCAAGAAAACAGTTCTATACACAACAGGATCAATAGACATAATAACACACAAGATCTGCACAAATTCAAACCAGACTAAATTCAGCACTGAGAAGGGGAGACAATGCCAGATCCCTAACCAACAAGCTGCATGCAGTTGATGCCTACTGGATAAGGGAAAATTAGTTTTCTCCAGTGAAATAACACTGATTATATCAACCACACACCAAGCAGGCCCCATGTTCAATAGTAGTTGGCCACCACAAAACGGACTCCATAGCATTTGTTTGGTTTTTGTCTTTTGTGAGATTTTTGTTTAGTTTTGTTTTGCTGTGGTGTTTTTTGTGTGTTTTGTTTGTTTCGGTTTTAGATTTTTAATTTTTAGAAAGAGGGAGAAAGAACATGATGTTGAGTGGGTATGGAGGTGTGGAGGATCTGGGGTGGGGTGGTAGCAGGGAAAAGAGTATGACTGAAATAATTGTATGAGAAAATTATATAAAATTAAAAAGAAAATTCAATTATAACAATAATGATTGTGCTTTTCCTGAGTAAAGTATACTCTTTCATGTTGTTAAACCCCAAACAATACTCAATAGCAAATATAAACTTAATATTTATATTGAATTAGTTTTAAATAACTAAATGTGACTGAAGTACTTAGGAGGATGTGAATAGACAAAACAAAAATAGTGTTTTATATGAGAGACTTGTTATCCTCAGATTTTGGTCTCTGTGAGAGGTCCTTGAGTCAGTCAGTTGCTCCTAGACACCTAGAGTTGACTGTACCTTGTTGAGTTTGTTTGCTATCAGAATACATGGAAGTCAGACCTGAGTCATCAGGGCAATCGGTATGTTAGTAAATCTCCACCTAGCAAAGTTATCTTACTGTTTTCAACAATTAGAGTACAAGAAATAGTGAGAGTTTTAATTATTGCTATTCATTAATCAGCTCAGAGGCTGATTGACACAAATATCACAGAGCTAAACTGTTGCTTCCAAGGCTGGGGTGGGAATTTCCTTAGGAAACCTGCTCATGGTGGATCTTGAGCCGTGTTTAAATTCACTAAGTTATAGTCACTGAGTTTGGACCACAGAAGAAATCCCTTATTTCTTCTCTATTAGGAAACATCAATGATTTTTAAGTAGATGCTGTGATCTGCTTCTAGCATATGTAATGACTAATCTTGACTGTCACCTTGACGACGTCTGTAATCAACTGAAACCCAAGTATCTGAGCATATCAGTGCAGGGTTATCTTGATTCAACAATTTGAGGTGGGAACACCCACCCTAATCTAGCCTACACCTTATGGTGACAGTCCATGTAAAGGGGTGTGGAAGAAGCCTGCTCTTTGCCTACCTGTTCTCACTCTCACTGGCAAGTTCATCTTTCCTGCTGCCAAGGCCATTACTTCAGCAGAATTAGAAGCTTCTTTGGGATTCCAACATAGACTAAAGAACCACTGAAACATCCAACCTCATGGGCTGAACCATTACTGGATCCTTAGCCTTTCCATGAGGAGACAGTCATTGTTAGATAAGCTGCACCACGGCCTGCAAGCCATTCAGGTAAATTCTCCTTTAATGTGTCCAGATTCAGTCTAGCAGCTCTTATCCTCCAAAGAATCTAATACAGCATGTAGTGGGAAAATCCGCACACACTGAACATTATTGAAGACATTTTAAGTAGCTTGTGAAGCTGATTCTAAGTATGAGAACATCAAATAGTGATAGTGTAGCTGCACTGGAATGTGGAAACCTAAACAAGACTGAAAAAGGAAACTTGAGGAAGGTATAGACTGTAAATGAACAGAACAGCATTTTCTTAAGGTTGGCATCAGCTTCCTCACTGTGACATAGAGAGGAGTGAAGGATTCTTCAAAGTTCTGCTTCCATGACTCTGTAGTTCATTTGGGTTCCATGCCAATATTATCACTGTGAAGACTGCAAGAGACAGAGGTCACATCTTTGCACAGAGGTGAGAAGTTGTTCAAGTCCTGAAGTGAGACGTTCATATATTGGGTTATGTTTCAACCTCACTGTAATCCTCCTTTGGACCTGGAAATAATTGTTATTTATAATTCCAGTATGGATACTGTATCCTCCTTTTAATTATTGGTATTTTATGTCTGTATTCTTTCTGTATAGTCTAGGTTTTACTCGATGTTCATATTTAGTCAAAATAAATAGGCTTCAAAATGCTTGTGGGTGGGCTGAATTAATTATTGACAACTTTCTCATTTGTTCTTCTATGTTGTAGGCCACATTCACTTACGCAGAAGACACCCTTTTTCTTATTTTCTACCCCCCAAAATCTGACATGTGCCTTTTGACTTTTCTCCCCAATACTTTTGCTCTTTCTCATAGTACCTCTGGTCTCTCTCTGTTAGACTTTCCTTCCACATACCTTTGTGGAAGGAAAAATTGGGTTTTGTGTTTTAAAATAAACGTTAGTGTTTTTATAACCCTTTATTTCTCATAAAAGTTGGCAGTTATCTACTTTGAGGAGAAGAAAGGAAGAAACCACAGTTAACTTACTCGCCAGAATTATTATCTGTGAACATCACTGCTGATGCATTGTCAACCTATGGATCTTTGAATAGATGATGATTACAAGGTCGACAGCAGCCACCACTTCCTGGGCACTGGTCAAAATCTTTGCAGGGTATTTATTTATATAATCCTTCCTGCAGTCTCCTAAAGATGTCCTAGACAGTAAGTGTAGAGGGGACAAATAAGTGTCCTTGGAATGGGTGAAGGAGATTATACAGGGTGGGATGACATGTTTGGTAGGTCCTTTCATTCCTAGCTCTGATGTTTGTAGAGTAACATTCATTTAGATTAGTTTCATAGCAAAACTGGGCCAACAGTATAGAGAATGTCCTGTGTCTTCTCCCACCCACACCCTAGGCTACTGCCAGTGGTCTGCACCATTGTGACACATTGCTACAATTCATGTACCAGCACTCAGGCATCATTAACTCCTGAGAATCATAGTGTGGAAACTAATGTTGGCTTACATGCATATTCAGATACGTGGATGTACATCTGGAGTGATTCTCCTGTTTTTCCCCTCTCCCTACAGCCTCTACAGTTTGGCTTCAGGGAAATGTCAGAACTGGAGTCATGCAGTCTGCCATAGCTTTGGTAGATCAGCAATAATACGGTTTTGGTATTCCTCCATGACATGTTATGGTCTGATGAATGATACCACCATTGAATTAAAAAAAACAAAAACCTCAAGGGACTGTTAAAGCAGTACCTTTTATTTTAGTTTGAAAAGAGACATTGGTGTGCTTTGTATATTTGGACACATCCAGCATCTTTTGAGTGTGGTCAGAGGCTTATAAAAACCATGGCCGATCACTTAGTGCAGAAATTATAAAATTTAGTGGGAACATCTAGAGGTGGAACCCTGAAATATTTCTTATAGATAAAGAAATACAGGCAATTAATGGCTGCTGAAGGAGGTAGATCAGTCTTTTCCAGAGATAAGCCTCCAGATAGATTATTCAGTCCCAAGTGATCAGCCTTAAACAAATATGCATATGCATATACATATACATATACATATACATATACATATACATAGCAACACTAAGTGGAGAAGAGATCAATGTCCATGATCATATACCCATGATCCATATCCATCAATAGCTGCAACAACTGTTCATCACTGCTACCCTTTTACAGATGTACTCTTTTGGGAGGTATGGACTACAAGGAAACCCTACAATAGTAATTTGCTTTATAACATTTGGGGAGACAAAAATCCTAGCAAAAAAATGACTACATTTGCTTTCATTCTAATTACAAGTTAAAATTAAAAATTCAAGCTGAAATGAGTAAATAAATCTAATACTAGTAACACATAATTAAATACAAGCATCTTTCAACACAGAATCCCTCATCCTAGGCAATAGAGACAGAAGGAAGATTTTGCTACTGAACAAGCATTCATCCAGAGTGACACACTTCACACCAAAGATGCAGAAAGAAGCTTCATGCCTTTTATTTCTCCAAGACATGAAACCAATGACATTCATCTTCTTGGTTCTGAAAGAGGACCTCAGCACAGCCTCTGTCACATGCAGCGCCTCCTGATTTTATCACAAGAGTTGGAAGGACTCCCTGAGTTGGCTTTCCTCAGGAGACATTAAACTTCTCATTGCAAATTGGAACAAATTGCCTGCTAGAGTTAGTTTGAAATTTGATAGCTCAGAGATCCTCCAGGAAGTATTTCTGAGTTGTGATACTAGCAAAGGCTTGTTAGGTCATTATAAAGATTTATGTATAGAGTAGGTAGGGGTATAATGTCTTTCCTCCTTGTATTGTGTGTGTGTGTGTGTGTGTGTGTGTGTGTGTGTGTGTGTGTGTGTGTGTGTGTTTTAGGTGGAATTTGCTCTATAACCCTGGTGGGTTTCTGATTCATTGTGTGGTCCAGGTTGGCCTTAAACTTTAAACTGCTGGGGTTCCAGGCATGCACTGACATTTCTAACACAAATTTCTTGTTTTCAGATTGTATTTGCTTTAGTCCACACACTGGAATAAAGAAAAAATAAAACTATTTCACAATAATTCATTTCCTCTCCCTCTAACCTTTTAGAATAGTCTGGAGTGCTTTCCTGAAATCCTAACCTATTTTTTCTGGCAATTGAACTTCAGTCAATTTGTATCACAAATCCACTGCACTGTTTAAAGCTGCAGCATGAACTTTTGACATGTGTATAAACCTGTGAAACGATCACCAGGACAGCAAACTTGTTCTTCATGCATGAAGAGAGCACCTTCTATTATTCCCTGGGTGTCACTACTGCTTTCCTTGACAGTCACACATTGACCTGCTGGCTGTCACTATGGATTAGTTTCAGTTTTAGAGTGATATAAATGTGGCATTTATTCAGTGTGCATCCCTTCATGTTTACCTCTTTATTTACTATGGTTATTTTGAGATATGTTCATGCTATCACACACAGAATTGGGACTTCCTTCATTACCAAGTAGCATGTATTTCTTTGTATGTATCAGATTTATAATTTATTGGCCTATTAATGGGCATTTTTGTTAGAATACACTTGAACTATCACAAACAAAGTCATTAGGTACACAGTAAAATCAGTATTTAGGTAGATTTATACTTGTCTTCCTCTTGGGCAAACATATAGGAGAGAAGTTGTTGGTTTATATGGTAGTCAATACGTTTGACTTTTTAGTAAACAACAACAAAAAAAAAAAAAAAAACCTGTTTTCTGGAGTGGTGGCATCTTTTTAAATTCCTGTAGCTGGAGTTTTCTCCAGTCTTGCTTGATCCAAAGTCAGGACAAATATCTCTCACCTACCAATCTTGCAGCCGCTTGGACCCAAGTAAACACACAGAGACTTATATTTCTTATAAACTGTATGGCCATGGCAGACTTCTTGTTATCTAGTTCTTATATCTTAAATTAACCCATTTCTATTAATCTATAAGTTGCCATGTGGCTTGTGACTTACCAGTACTTTTACATCTTGCTTCCTCTATGTCTGGCTGGTGACTCCTGACTCAGCCTTCCACTTCTCAGCATTCTCCACTCTCCTTATTCCACCTACACTATACTTCCTGCCTGGCTACTAGCCAATCAGTGTATTATTTATCAATCAATCAGAGTAACACATTTAGAGCATACAGAAAGACATTGCCAACACATAGATATAATTCAATTAGGTAGATAATCTTCAAACACTTCAAAGACCTACAGAATATGACATTTAAAATGTTTTAAAAAATTTAGACTTTCTGGACAGTGAGACATGTCTGCTCCTGGCAGCACCAACTTACTTCAGAGAGGAAAATGGGCATTGAAGACACTCCATATGGAGTTTATCTTCTTCGTGGCAAAAATAGCCATTTGGGCAAGAAAATGTTCTTGCCTGAACTGCTTGAAAAAAAAATGTATTGACTGGACATGCAGGACCCATAGGAAAGCGACCACTGAACTTTGCTTGGCAAAATGTCCTTCAGGTTCCTACTTCACAGAGGAAACTGCCAGACATTCTACAGGACACAGAGAGAAGTGACTGAGAGACTGTTGTCCTGTGGGCTAAAGACAGATGCCCTAACTTTACAGAAGAACTTTGGGTGACTGTCCAGGGTACCAGCTTTCTCTGTCTACTCTCACAAGACTCCCAAAAGTTGCTTGCATCCTTCTCTCATTTCTGAGATAATATTATATCCTTCTGGGGACTTTGGTGTAGTTGAAGACTACATAGATATCATTTCCTAAGTTATGACAAAAGATAAGTTAGATATGAAACATTACACTCACAAATATAGGATAGATAGGATATCTTCTTTAATTTTGCCAAATACAAATAGACTAGATATTATAACTATAAGTCTTGCTTGATAATTGTTTTGTTAGATGTAATTTTACTATGTTAAAGTTAAAACCTTCCTTTTTGAAACCAAAGAAAATGGGGAGTGCTGGGGATGTCTTTCTGTATGCTCTAAATGTGTTACTCTGATTGACTGATAAATAAAACACTGATTGGCCAGTAGCCAGGGAGTATAGTGTAGGTGGGATAAGGAGAGAGGAGAATGCTGAGAAGTGGAAGGCTGAGTCAGGAGTCACCAGCCAGACACAGAGGAAGCAAGATGTAAAAGTACTGGTAAGCCACAATATAGATTAATAGAGATGGGTTAATTTAAGATATAAGAACTAGATAACAAGAATCCCACCACAGCCATACAGTTTATAAGTAATATAAGTCTCTCTGTGTTTACTTGGGTCCAAGTGGCTACAGGACTGGCAGATGAGAGAGATTTGTCCTAACCTTGGGCTGAGCAGGACTGGAGAAAACTCGAGCTACAAATTCCTACTAGGACATGATATTTTATCCAACATTTGAGAAAGCTGGTTGCTTTTTTATATATTAACTTATTTAGGTATGCATTAATATATCATTCTGCTTTTAATTTGCATTTTTATGTTATTGCTGCCACCAAAAGGATCACAATATGGCACTCTAAAATATGCCATCTTGGCATGATTATTTTATTTTTCTCCGAGTTGTGGGGTCTTTCATTCTACAACTGGTCTGTGGACTCTTGAAGGCAACTGGGTATCCTATGAACACTGAATCCCTGAAATGTCTTGAAGAAATAATGTGAGTTTAAAATATCATTGAGAGTTGAATGATTTCTTTAAATAACTTAAACCTATTTGTGTATTAGCCTTCATAAACTAGGGTGGAGTTTCCATATTTGTGTACACTTTGTATGAGTAGGATTGGTTGGTTTAAACATATGTCATTTAGTGTTATGAGATCCATCTTCTATATAGTCTCTGGGGAACAAGTTTAACCCCAACATGCAATTCTAATATTGACTAATATGATTTTAGTTCTTGAATAGATATTCTATCTCTTCATTTAACACTATACTATGTATTTCATCATGTGTTCTTTTCTCACTGTTACAGTTTTAATACTCACTTATAACTTCCTTTGTACATTCAGTAGGTGAAATTAGTTCAACAGTGCCACATCCCTCACATTAACTTTTTAACAGTATCATATTTCTTAAACACTTAGGATAGATTTCTATTACATTATCTCATCAGCAACCATCTTCATAGAACTCAGTCAAGCCCTTTTTTTTTTCTTAGACCTTCTGTTCTAAAAGTCTACGCATTCTATTATGTAACTTGCTTAGGTCCCTTACCACAATCAAAGAGACTGTGGAAAAGTGGTCATTTCAGTGGTTATAAATTTCTGTGTCTCCTGAAAAAATTATTATGCAGCAGCAGACATTTTCTTAACTACCCATGATTCACAGAAGTCTATTTATGAAGACACTGAGGACAACCAACAAGTCAGTCAACAGTGGAGTCAGGTCTTCCGAACAGACAAACCTAAGTTCTTTCAATTTTTTGTTGTATTTCTTTCCTTTTTTGTATGATTTAAAGTTAATTTGTACAGTTTTTATAAATGCTTTTCTTTCTAATAACCACTTCTTCCTTAGTAAATTTTCTTTTTATTTACATTTTGCCTGTTCATTAACTTTCTCTTCAACTCAGAAATCTGTTTTCTTGGCTAAGCAGGTTCTTCTATAACCTTGAAATAAATACATCTCTTCCCCCATTAAATGAGTATTGTTTAGAGAAAATGAAATGATATTTCTGTTCTTAAAACCCATCTATTTATTGAGTTACTAAAATAAATACTGATATGTAAATTCACTTTTAAATAAAGCAGTGAGAATTTATGGACCCAATGCCAAATCTCCTTGCAAACACTTTGTTTACATTCTTGAACCTCCTAGACATCCTTTAAAAATGATTATTAGGTTTTTATTTATTTTGTGTGCCTCTGTATGTGTATGTGGAGGGATGACATGCCATTGCTTGTATGTGGAAAGGAAAGAACATCTTGAAGGAGCTGGTATAGATTAGCTTTTGTCATCTTGACACAAACTAAAGTCACCTGGAAAAAGGCACCTCAGTTGAGGATTGTCTCCATCATAGATGGGCCTATAGGCACATCTTGGGGAATGCATTTTCTTGATCAATGATTGATGTAGGAGGGCATAGTCCTCTGCTGGAGGTGCTACCCCTGGGCTGTACAAAGAAGATAGCTGTGGTGGTTTGAAAGAAAATGCCCCCATAGGCTCATAGAGAGTGGCACTATTAGGAGGTGTGGCCTTGTTGGAGTAGGTATGACTTTGTTGGAGAAAGTCTGGCACTAAGTGGTGGACTTTGAAGTCTCAGAAGCTCAAGCCAGGCCTATTGACTCAGTCTCTTTCTCCTGCCTGGGGAACTAGACGTAGAACTCTCAGCCACCACTCCAGTACCATGTCTGCCTACATGACACCATGCTTTAGTTCCTTCCATGACTTCCCCCAGTATTGAACAGGGATGTGGAAGTGTAAGCCAAGTAAACTCAGGATTGAATACCTGGGATAAAGTAAGCCACACATGTAACAGTGCTATAATACAAGGGGCATTTGGGGCCAAAGAGGTGCAGGTCAGACAGGAATTGTTCCAATAAGCTTCCATGAACTGTGTGTCCCCACCTCTGTTTACAGAATTTTTGCTGTTGGATGGAACTAGGACATTTATAATACTTTTGGATGTCTGTTATAAATTTGATCATATCTTAATGTTTTCTCTTCTGGCTAGGTATTTAACTAGCAGTAGTTTCTTTGAATTCTAACTAACCAAATTGACCACTGACGACATTTTGCTTCATGGAGATCAAGGGCATATGGCTCAATTAATGGAAATAGATGTGTGGCGCCTCACATAAAACCCAAAGAATTCTAGAAACCCAGCCAAGTCGACTGATATGTGTGTGAGCCAATGATCAGTGAAAATAGCTCCTTAGGCCACAAAGCATTACTTGGCATTGAATAAAGACAATTTGATTTATACTGCACTTACATTTTTTATAACATCAAAACATGTTTTATATGAGCTTATTTTCAAATGTATTTTGAAGAACAATTAACAATATCTTTAAAATGATTTGCAAAATGCTGGAATAAGCTGTTGTGCCAAGTCACTGAAAGCAGTGCTTAGAGACCTTTTTCTGCTTCCAATTCTGCTTTATCCTTTGATCTCAATAGGCCGTTTGTTTTTCCCTCTTAACAATCAAATTAAAAGTATTTAACTGTCATGATAAAAGAAGTCCTCAACCACCCCTCCAATTTTTTAATTTATTCCTCTTAAGTTTTGATTTTGGCATAATGTTGTGCATTTGTCTTAGTCTGAGCCACTAAAGGAGAATACCAAAGGCTAGATAAT